>NC_046167.1:6138201-6400701 GCF_011064425.1 Rattus rattus | reverse complement strand
CACACACACACACATACACACACAGAGAGACACACACATAGATACAGACAAACACACACACAGACACACACAGACATACACATAGACACACATACAGACACACACACATACACACAGACACACACACAGACACACACACAGACACACACAGGCACGCACGTGCACATAAATGCAAACAGTGAGAGTGTACAAGAGAGAGTATTTTACATTTGATCATGATCTCAGTGGTCATTCAAACACATGTCTTCAACAAAACTGATATAGCTGCATTCTAGACAAATGAACCTTTACGTATTTTTAAAACATTTACATTTCACTAACTAACTCATCTGTAAATGCTCATGCAATGGCATGTGTGGAGGTCAAAGGACAGCTTACAGGAGCCAGTTCCTTTTTCTACGCACTGGTTTGCATATGGCTTGGAGGAAACACATTTACCTGCTAGGCACCTGGCCTATTTTTAAATAATTATATCGGGGGTTTTTTTCAAATATTTTCCTAATTAAATTTAGTTGGCATAAAAAAATACATTTTATTGTGACATTTGCATGTGTAGTTTACCTAAGTGGTTACTAAAGTCAAATAGCCAACGGAAATAACAAACTGTAATCCTCAGGGGTGGTAAAAGGAAGCTCCAATAATAAGGAAGAAAGTGACAGACAATGTGAGAAAAAAAGATAATAAATCTGTGGATGATCATTCAATTTGATCAGAAAAGTGTAAATAAAAACAGTGCCAGATAAAGAAATATCTCTATCTTTGTCTCCAAAGGACCAAGGAAGGCCCTGATAGAAAGAGAAAGACCTTGTCAGATGACCTACATCCAGGCAAAACACCCACGCACACAAAAATGAACAGATAATTATAAAAGACCCAACTAAACACACACACGCAATCGGTCATCAAGAATGTGAGAGCCCTCCTTCAGCCCCATCTTTGCTAGAAAAGTAGAATCAAGTGCCCATTGTGTCCTTTAAACCAGATCCTCGACCATCACTACCACAGGACAGGACTACTGTACACCCCTGAGTATGAAAAAATCTCCCACCTGCCTTTTGGCTTTATAACTCATAGAATTGAGCATGCCTTATCAGAGCTGTTTTTAATGGTGTTTTCTTTTCAGAGGACGATTGAGAAACAACAAGAGAAATGTTACCAGGTCTGCAACTCTGATAGAGAAAACAGACAAGCAAACAAGCAAAAACAGAATACATGGATCTCGACTTGTGGGATCTCCTCTTGTGAGAGAACATCAAGGGTAAATGACTATGTTATGGCCAGAACATATTTCTGCAACATCAACCAGGTTTTTTCCTCCATGTGCGCCTTTCTCTGACCTCTCCCTCCAGTAAGCACTCTGCAGATGTCACAGTGAAGGCAACAGGAGACTGGGGTCAGGGGAGCAATGGTTCTGTGACAGGGACGGGTTCTACATCATCTTTCCTAGTGTCTGAAACCATGACGAAGAATTACAAAGTGTCCTTCATTGTAGAATGTATTATTCAGTATTATATATCAGAAGAGTATTACTCAGGTTAAGACAGGGAGAAAAAAATATAGAGTGAATCTGTAGAGTACCAAAGTGTTAGGAAACCCCAGGTCCAGGCAGAAAGGCTATCAACAGCACAAGAAAAGGCAGAGCCCAACAAATGGAGACTATCCAGGGCCTGGGAGCACTCCATCACAGGAATGGAGAGACACAGGGAGAAGGGGACAGTTCAGGAGTGGCCTCTATAGATTGAGACTAGGCAGTAAAATCCAGATGAAGTTCCTATAACATCCTGGTTATACACAACCCAAGAAAATGTAGTCACATCACTGGGAAATGAGGTAGAACACGGTGACTTCCAAAGGTTTTCATGAAATTTGAGTTATAAAACCTTTGACTGTGTAAGCCGTAATGATGGCTTGAATAGATGTCATGGGAAAACAGAAGACGATTGTGGTGCCCCACAGTACAGGGCTGAGAGACTTCGAGTAATAGCATCGTCTCCTACTGTGACAGACTGGACACAGGGCTCTGCATTAAGGAGTATTTGTGTGCGGAGAGATGGCTCAGCGGTAAGGCCATTTGACACCAAGCGTGAAAGCCTAATTTCCATATCTGGGACCCAAGACAGGAGAGAACCAACTTCCAAAGTTGTCCTCAGACCTCCATAACACAGAGTGGCACACTCATGCACACATGTGCGTATACACACTCGCCATCATCATCATCACCATCATAATGTTAAAAATTAGGATGATCTGTATGATGTATTTTGTCTTTCAGATAGGATCCTGCTATGTAGCTTGGGTTTACCTCAGATTCATGACCTCCTGCCTCAGCGCCCCCAGTGGTAGGATTGTGGATGTGTACCACCACACCAAGGTGATCACAGACTCTGAGCTGTTCAATTTTTTTCTTTCCTCTCATAAGAATTATACATTTATTCTGATTACCAGAACAAAGTCTTTGCTTTTACTTAGAAAATTAAGTCCCATGAAAAACAAAAGCAGTTTAATGCTATCGAATCATTTAATAATGTCCTTTTGGTTACAAAAAAATAACATTTTCTATGAAATAAAAAAGGAGGAGACAGAGAAGGGGGAAAGACCACAGTGTAAGCAAACAAGGAATGAATAAATTCTAGACAGATCCTGTAACCCACTTACACGTTTGCCTCCAAAGAGTTTAGTATGAAGAAGTGGGTCTCTGCTGTGTTGGGAGTAACTGTATCTTAGAAAGGGTCTGAGGAACATCCATGCCTCCCTGAATTCTCTTACTCTTCTTTATGATGCCACATTGAGCAGATGGTAGAGGCATTTTTAATGTGTTTCTTCTTTCAATAAAACTGAGCAACACCAACCAGTTGTCATTCTACGAAAAGACAGCCCTCAATGTCGATTAATTTAGAAGCAGCCTTGTCAGGATTTTGAAAGCCTGTAATCTTACAAAAATCTAAGATCTTCAAGTGTGCTTTCTATGCACAATAAACAAGATAATTAGCCCCCTTTCCCAGAGCATTAAACATTCTCACTGAAGTGGGACACTTGAGAGATCCTTCAATTTATATTTTTTCCTATAAAATAATGTATACAGGGCTCGTTATACTTGTGTATAGAGACACACATGGGGTGAAATGATCTCCTGATTTTATTGATCTCTTAAATTTTATTTATCAACTAAGTTTCTGTTCACTCTAATAAGAACTATGAATAGGAACATTTTCGTGGCGCCGACTTCCCGATGACAAGGGCCGTGCCTGTCGTAGCTGTCACTCCTCATTAAAACATCCCTTAAACCGGAACACCGAGGTCTCGCAGCCATTCATTTCTTCAACCAATTAGGAGGTATCTGATAATAAAATTACTGTTTATTCAACATAGATGCTTCAACTACACAAGCACATATAAAAGTGTGTTTGTTTTCTGGTATTGCCAATCAAATGTAAAATTAAGTTTAGAGTGGGAGGGGAGAATTACAAAAGGAGGTACACAACCCCTAATCGCTAATCTATATATCTCAAAAGCTCTTTCTACACATATATATATATGTATATGTATATGAGAGAGAGAGAGAGATGTGCTAGATAAAATAATTTCAGACAAAATTTCCTACATAGTATTCCATGAAAAACAGAGTGCACTTGATATGAATAGATAAATACATAAAGTTTTAAAAGCTGTTAAAAAAACAAATATAAAAAGAACAAAACATTCTCCATCACTGCACTGTTTGGGCAATGAGGTAAGGAACCAACCATGTTCCACAAGAGCCCTCAGTAGCTCCCAGAGTTGCAGTCTCTCCCCAAGAGCACCTCGTACAACTGGTTTTCTGTAGAGCACGTCCTGAGAACCGTTCGCTCACACAAAACATCAGCCTGAGTATTTAACTAGAAAGGGAATGAGTGTTTCCGAGGCTAGACAGCAAAATGCCATGACGCTTTACAAATTCTTCTCATCCCCGAGATGCTGTTCTCACTGTGAGCTTACCCGCTCTGTCCAAACCTGCTCAGATGCTCCTGCATGTGAGACGCTCCTGTGGTCCCTCAGCTGCAACCTCTCTGCGCCCCTAGCCCATTCACAGTAACCTGTTACAGCTCCGTGTGTTTGTATGTTCCTCATTGCTTGTTTCCTGTATCCATGTCATGAATAAAAAAAGTCTGAAAACTGACTGACCTAAAGGATGTGTCAGTGAACAAAACCATCATAAACCAGTAAAAGGATGGAGTTAGCCTGAGATACGGACAGTCTCGAAAGAAAGGAAGATTAGGCCTTCCCTTTAAATACGCCTGGTTTATCACAGGCATCTACAAATTTTAAGATTAAAACTACATCTCTAAGATTCCTTATACTGACTCTGACACGGCTTAAAGTTAGTGGCTTTTTAGGGCTTCTAATGGTACATAATACCACAACAAATTAACAGAACCCAGAGATTAAATCTAACCACTCAAGTACCAAACAAATGGAAAATTAAATTTACACATTTAGAGAAACGTGATCCCTTTCGTTGTTTGTTTGTTTTTTAAAGTCTAAGGCAGACAGCTGAAGCCACTGAGAACGGAAAGCACACGCACACAAACTCAATATGCTGTGTGTGCTCTCCTAAGACACCAAAGAATCAGGAAATATGCACTTTCTTAAATGATCTGCTTTGATCCAGAAATAAAGGCGCTCGGCAGGGCCACAGCACAGTAGTAGAGCACAAATGACTGGGTTTGAGCCAGCACTACAACTACTACTACTACTACTACTACTACTACTACTACAACTACTACTACTACTACAACTACTACTACTACAGTATACTACAACTACTACTACTACTACTACAACTACTACTACAGTATACTACAACTACTACTACAACTATTACTACTACAACAACAACTACTACTACTACAACTACTACTACTACTACAACTAGTACTACTACTACTATTACTACAACTACAAGGAGAAGGAAGAAGAGGAGGAGGAGAAGGAGGAAGAGGAAGAGGAGGGGGAAGAGGAGGTAGAGGAGGGGGAAGAGGAAGAGGGGAAGGAGGAAGAGGAGAGGAGGAGGAGGAAAGATTTAAGTAAAACAAAAGTGTCCAAATAAGAATAATAAGAAAACAAATAGTCTGATTAAAAACTAAATAAAACACACAAATAATCATTTCTCAAAAAGAGTCACTTCCCCCAAAAAAACAAAAAACAAAACCCAGCAAGCCAGTCATGGTGATGTGTGCTTTTTAATCCCAGCACTTGGGAGACAGAAGCATAGAGATCTCTGAGTTTGAGGCCATCCTAGTCTACAAAGTGAGCCAGGGCTACACAGAAAAACCCTGTCTGGGGCTGAGGGAGAAGAGGGAAGGAATTATTTCCCAAACAGTGGTTGGAAGAGTTGGCCCCAGGGAATCACCAGAGCAGGAGAGTTATTCCTGCCCCGACCTGCTGCAGCAGTCTGGAACACAGGCGCTGCACCCGACCTGGGCAGCACAGAACTGGCTCTGGATGTGGGGGTTGTAGGTGAGCCAGCCCCAAGGACATGAACACGGGAGAGCTGCTTCTGTAGTTTCGAGGGAGATACACCCCACTCCCCCTCCTTCATTACCACAGACTAGAGAGCTGAGGTCATGAGAGCGAGAGGACTGGCCATGTCCCTCACCAGCTGCAACACTCCAGAGAGGGAGAGCATGCTCTCCACAGTACCTGGGCAGCAGAATAGAGCTGGCTCTGATTGTGAGGGTTGCTGGGGAGTCAGCCCCAGATCCAGGACTTTGAGTTGGCCTAGCCCAACTTTGATGAACTGCTGGCGTGCACGAGAGAGCTGGTCCGACACATCCAAAACCACAGGAACTCCATCATACAAGGCAGCAACAAGATATCCCAGAAGAATCCCACCGAGGTTCCGGCATTGACAGAGTAGCAGAAGCCTCATACCAGACCAACAAGCCATTGCGTGAACATTTGGGAGCAAAGAAGTGTGGACAAAAGGGAATACACACTATGACACATTACGGCTTCCATGTAAGATTTCTTTTTCTCTCTATTGGGAGGAGGTCGCAAATGGGGGACAGTATGAGGGGATGAGTGGGATTAGGGTACATGATGTGAAATTCACAAAGAACCGATATTATTTTTTTAATCATTTAAAAAAGGAGAACAAAGGAAGAAAGGCAGACATACGGCTTCTCTCTTGCACTGTAAGACTGAGATCCAGCAGCGCTCACTCATAAATCTCATGTTGTCGTCATTGGCTGCCTTCTTTCAGTACTGTACTCGTTACTTCCCATGGCTGTGATAAAAACTCCTGAGAGACAGTGTGTTAGAGAGGGAAGGATTTATTCTAGCCCTGCCTTCCAGGTAATATAGTCTGTCCCTCTTAGAAGCCACAGAAGCATGTGGTGAAGCTTCTGGTGGCTTCTGAGCCTGGACTAAGGAAAGCCAGGGGAACCAGCCCTGGGCTGTATCTTCAGAGACCCACACATGTGGTAACCCATCTCTGCCAGCCAGGCCCCACCTTCCTCAGCCTCAGTTTCCAACAGTTCCAACCAAGGAACGAGTGTTCAAATACATGAACCTGTGGGGAGCAGTTCTGTTCCAAACCCTCTCAATAACCAAAGGAGAGGGTGTCCCTTGGTGGGTGAGAGGGAAGTAGAATTCAGCTCTAGTCCACGGTTTCTGATAGTGCTGTGTTCTCATCAGGATTAACAGGATCCGGATGTTGTGTGACAGCCAAGTGACCTCCTCAGCCATCACAGAAGCTGACCTCTGACCCACAGACTGAAACTCCTGGAAAGGATGACATCACACTTCTTCCTAACACTTGCATTTGTTTTAAAACACCTTGCTGACTTACCCAAGGACCAACACAAAAGATGGCCCCGTGTTCCGTGGACCAGTTATGACCATGAACAAGCAAGGAAGTTAAAACATTCCTCTGCCGAGTATCTGCCAAGCCTTGAACATGTCACTTCCTTTCTTATAAGTCTGTGCCTACAGGCAGGGTCAAGGCAGGCAGGCCTGAAAAACCGCAGAAACATCCATGAAGTTCAATGTTTTGTTTCTGCAGAAATGTCTATCAATATTAGAGCATGAAGTTCTCCATTCATTCAACCATAAGCCACCTTAAAATTAAAACCTCCCCCTCCCCCGAAAGGTTTTAGAGCATGTTTTAAGTGCATTCTACTTTGCCCCATTAATAAATTAAATTGCATAAGTAAGCATTAGGTAATCATCTAGGGGATCCATTAATGTACTGAAGTTTTATGAAAATCTGGTGCCTAAAATAACCACCGCACGAAGAGTCTCCACCCTTACTCTGCCACCAGAGAGCCCTAGCCAGGCTGTGCCTTCTTACCCAGAGGGCCCTCTTCTCACTGTGTGAGGTGGGTCTGCTGTCTTTCCTGTATCTCTATAGCATTTGTGTTTACTGAAATACATGATGAAGGGAGATATGAATCTCAAGTGTTAGTCACTTTCCCTCCACCCTACCCGATGCCATTGTTGTGTATATGGTATATATGCCCTCCCTTGGTAGGGCATGCAAATGCCACAGAATAATTACATAAATCCCAGAGCTTCTGCACGTCAAGAGCCACACACTGCTGTGCGAAGGGAATGGCTTTCCCAGACAAAAATTTCCATCATGGCAGCTTCCCTAGGGCGGACGTCCTGCACTGAATTCTTACCACATCCCTTGTCATTTGCATGGGCAATTCTGTCTTGTTTTTCCTGCACACATTGTTCCGAAGGAGTGGGTACCCCATCAGTCACCGTGACAGCCCTACTTTACAGATCAATGTAATTTGTTTATTGACTTCTGAATGCCGAATTCCTCCATGGAGAGTCACAGACTGCAAACATGCTCGGAAAACATGTAAATACAGACACATCCTGACAGCTCGACAGCTGCCCCTCGAACAATCTCCCAGAATGCACTTCTTCCTTCAAGACCGCTCTAAGCCAGACACAGTACATTTCTACAGAACTTGAGACAACTGAACAGAAACAACGGATTTAGTATCTTGGGAGTTTTAAAATACCAAAGCAATAAAAGTTATGAGTGGTTCTGCAGAGAAATAGAACCAGAACAGGGAGGAAGAGAGGGAGAGAGCAACAGAGGAAGGAGGAGACTGATGGATTTTAAGGCTACCATGATAACTAGGTTAGCAAGTTAGAGGTGCCTTCTGTGATCTCCAGTCCAAAGCAGATTGTAGGCTAAATTCCTCCTCCATATATCTCACTCCAGCTTTTCTCTTAACCCCTCCACAGACTAGATGAGGGCAGTATATTATACTCAAAGTCTTCAGATTTAATTTCATCTTTGAATATATCTTCATTGTGATGTCAAACTGCACTATGGCCAAGAGAAGGCGGCATATCAACTTAAGCATCTCGATTGCCTGTCACTGTTTTTCACTATGGGTGTAGCTAGTAAGTTCATCCCACCCATGGGATGGGACCCTCGACTTTGTGCCTTCAGAGAAGAGGTTTTAGCCATTCACTGAAGCTCATAAAAAGATGTATGTCAGCATTGATGGTATAGTGCAAGGTAACAAAAATACACCAGGACCACCATCATAATTTTGCTTCTAGTAACAAGTCCCTTCCCTGCATGGGTTGCATCATCCCTTTGAGACTCCTGTCTCATGTCACTATGTCTAAAGTCTTCCCATGTCCCAAACAGAGCATGACCTACCATGCTATTACTTCGTCTTTTCCCCTCTACTTTGCTACTGGTCACAGCACTGGTCTCCTGTCTCCCTCCTACAATGCTGTGGGTCCTCTGGACAGAGGCTGTGTGCCACATCTCTCATCACTGAAATGGGGAGGGGCTGTCACGTCAAGGCAATAGAGACTTTTACAGAAAGAATCCCTTCCCATCATTCCTTCTTTCTCTGTTGCAAGTGTAGCATCTTACTTGTTATAAAATAAAAACAACAACAGAAAACACACACACACACACACACACACACACACACACACACACACACACACACACACACAGAGCGATCCTGAAACAGCCTTCTCTACAATGCCTCGCTCCGTAGGAGCACAGACTTGCCATCCTCCCAAAAGGCAAAGCGAAGATTCTCAGGCGCTGATGAGCACAGAGCTTGGATAACTTGAGAGAGTGGAGAGGAGAGTAGCTGATTCCCACCTACAGCCCTTCCCAGCTCTAAGTCCTGTATAATTCAACGTGAGGGTCACCACTGTCTCAAAGCAGGGCACACACTGTTATTTACCATTGGAGCATCTTCTTCCCCGAACGACACTAGATAAATACTGATCCATTCTCACCTTCTGACTATTTTTTTCAGTTCCAACTGTGACTACATGGCCAGTGCTTGTAACTTTTTAAACTTTTCCCAAGTCACTGTAGAGACATTGACCTCTCTGCTCATAGCCTACATGTAAGACACCCATGTCATTCCCCCTTTGGACATAGGACAAAGCTCAGAACCTACAGCTCTGACAATTTCATTTTGGGTTTGGGATCTGAACTATTTCTAGGACACAATGCTGCTTATTATGTGAAAATGAAGCCTTTGGCTTCCTTAGAATTCCCACTTCTATACCACATCTTTCTCTGACTTGACATAAGGTTTGCTGCTTCCTGATTGTCAGAGAACGGCATTTTAAAACTGTTCTTCATCTCAAGTAGAAGCTGACTAAGAGATGCTTCCCCACTGTTGGGACCAATTATACATAGCAGGACTGTGGCTATCCTAAGAAGCAAGGGAAGACAGTCCTCACAAGACGATGATGGTGGCTAGCCACTCTATGTCCCTCAAATCTCCAATTCCAACCATTACCCAGGGTTCTTGTGAGTTCTGGTCAAGTGGCATTTCAGCCTCCTAACCTTGACGATCTGTTCTCTTGGGCTTTTTCTTCCTTTTTGTCTTTTGTTTTTTTGTATTAGTTGCATTTTATTCTTGCTGTATTTTGTTTCTTTTAATCTTGTGGCACAGGGTCTCACCCAAGCTGGTCATCAACTCATAATCTTCCTGGTTCACTGTCTACCATGGAGAGACTGCAGTGGCCACACATGGAATACTCAAGAGCCTCCTTCTTGAGAGTGAATTATACACCCCTAAAACCAAGGCAAAATACTCAAAATAATAGAGAATACCCATCTCCCCTGCTCTATGCGCTTGAGTTACAGGCATGTACTGCCATGCCCCGCATCCTTTTTGTATTTTAATTAAATTTGTTGTAACTGATATATAAAAACATAAGATTTATACATAGTCATAGGATAGAAGTTGCTACCTCTGACATACATACATTGTAAAATGTTTGAATCAAGTCAGTCTTACCCATCCCTTCGAACATTTGTCATTTCTTCACGGTAAACATCTTCAACTCACTTCTCCTAGTGTTTCAAACTGTGCAGATGACTGTTAATTATAATCACAGAACTTTATTACTCCCCACAGTTCACCGGTGTGCTGTGCTTGATGCCTGATGGTCACCCATCCCAATCTCTCCTACCTCCCTAAGGACTTGCTCCTTTGCTCACCTACCATGCTCTAAGTCTTGACCTCAGTCTACCATGGAGACTGTAGCTGGCCACATATGGAATATTCAAGAACCTTTTTCTTTAGAATAAGTTATACACCCCTGAAACCAAGGAACGATTTTCAAAGTGAAAGAGAATACCCCTCTCCCCTGCTCCGAGGAGGTGAGAGGTCCACAGAATCTTGAACCTCAAGACAACTGCAATCTCATCAGCTTCATCATGCAAGAAGGCGTTGCTTTCAGACACCGCATTTACTGCTTTAATACTTACTTCATTGAAATGTCTCATGACAGAGGAAAGGGCATGTCCCAGGACCGCCATCGTATTTGGTTTGGGTTTTCTTTTTCCTTTGAGAAGAGACTTCCATGTTACAATAAGAAACTATTCCCAAAAACCATTGGTTCGGAAGCCATGTGACCAGACATGGCTGTAGCCTACCCGGCTCCCTGTTCAAAACTAAAGTAGCCAGATGAACTCATCCCTGCCAACCCTTCTCCTCCCTGCATCTCGGCAGTCGCAATACAAGATGTGTCATTTAGAATTCTCTCAGAACAGAGAGACATCAAGGGACGCCTCATTTTAACTGGTCTATTAGTTGTAATCTTGTTTTCCAGAGTTTTCTTTTCTGTGGATTTTATTTTTGCCTGTCATAGGTTCTCAGTATGTTCCCCAGGCTGGTCTGATACTTCCTATGTAACCCAGGCTAGCCTCAAACTTGTCATTCTTCCAGTGTAGCCTCTCAGGTGTTTACCAACAAACCCAACTTTGTTTCTCACTTTTTAAGAATTGTTCATGACACTCTAAGTGTCCTCTACTTTTCAAAAGTATTAAGGGAAACAAGACATTCTTACCAGGGCATGTTTCTGGATGGTGGAGAATTCAAGAAGCTTTTCTTCTTTCTCCTTTTCATTGTTTGAGGTGTTTATAGTGAACATTATAAAAATAAGAAGCTGTTTTCAAATATAAAAATACATATCCCTTGACTTCTCTATGAACTCCCTCAAAGGACCCTCAGAGGGTGGTACATAACTAGAATTTGTAATTTTGTTGTTTAAGGGTGTGACCTTAGGCTTGGACTAAATCAACAGGAAGAATTGTATGGCCATGAAGTCTAAACACTCTGGATATTGAAGGAAACAGGCCAAATGATGAAAAGTGGGAAGTTTTGTGTTTTTCTAATACGAACACACACACACACACACACACACACACACACACACACACACACTTCTTCTCCTACACCCTTCCTATCCCGTGTGTGTGTGTGTGTGTGTGTGTGTGTGTGTGTGTGTGTGTGTGTGTTGAGATAGAATACAGAACCCAGGGTCTCACATGTGCTAGTCAAATGTTCTTCCACGTGCTATACCCCAGCCTAATTAACATTTCTGTTTCTAAATAAGCTCCTGGCCAATGTGTCATAACACCTTACTATACCTAATGAATTAGACTCAGTTCAAAACAGTATTTGCTAACAGTTGTCATTTAATTTGTATTAGTTTGTTTTATTGGAGAGGAATTCAAGCAGAACCAAGTAGACACATTTTGTGCCATGTTGGCAACTGGCCGGCACTGCTCGGAACGCTCCAGGTCAACCGTACACTGTGGCTGTCACCATCATGTCCTCTTATTCTGGTACACTTAATCAGTCACTGCCTCTGGAGTAGAAGCCCGCAGTCCAGCTCTGGAGATAATGTTTTGTTTTGTTTTGTTTTTCTGGCTCCGGAACAAGCTTCTTTTGTCTCTTTGACATGCATTAAGCCATCCTTTGATTCATATTTTATATTTAAATTTTCTTGGCTTCAGATGAGAGGAGGAACCACAGAACTGATGTGTTTTTCCCCAAATGTTTGAAGAATTCTGAAAGATGGTGGGAATGCCAGATTCCTTCTGAAATCTCCATCAATGGCACCGGATACATTTTATCTCCTTAAAACTCTGTACTAAAAGAAAAGCTTAACTCGGCATTTTCTCCCAAAACATACGACAACTCAATGTGTCGGTGAACTTGAGAGCTGATTTCCCAGTGCCACTAGGTAAGTGCTGTGTAACTGTCAAGGTGGTTGGAACACCTTAAAGCTACTTCATAAAATGGGCAGTGCTCTACAGTGTTCTTCCACGGAGGCTGAAAGCACGAGCAACGGAGGCTCTGCTTCCTGTGAGAAGGTGAACTAAGCGGAAGCAGGAAGAACAGCCAGTGAATTTCTCAATCAACAGCTTCTTCTCTCTGGGAGAACCACTGGAATGGAAGCGGTTTTGCTCTATGTTTTTGTTTGGGAGGGGAAGTGTGGTTTACATTCGTTTTGGTTTTTTTGGTTTGCTTTTTGTTTTTTTGGTTTCTGCTATATTTACAATTACACCCTTTCTTAATTTTACCCTGAAACAGTGAAGCAAGTTATAATGTTGAGCTAAGTCTCCAAGACAGGGGGGAAAAGCCTAAGTAAATCTTTTAAAATCCAGTTTCAAGGAAAATATCGACAATTCTCAGTACTGGCAAGACTTCCCTGAGACCACGAGACATTCTAAGAGGACCAGTACTCAGAAGGTAATAACTGTCTCAATGGGTTAATGCTACTCCAGAGGCAATAACTGTCTCAGTGGGTTAAAGGTACTCTAAAGGGAAACAGGGTAGGGTTGGAAAGTCGGTGGTGTCAGTTACAGGTCCTTTGACATGGCGTCAACATTGCTTACACACAAAAGCTATAACATAAAACCATCACATGCATAAATGAAAATCCACCCATCTGCTTCTCTAGCTCCAAGGAACTGAGGAACCTCTCCTTGTTTGCGGGCTCCGTCACTCACTAGTTCTGACACTTGTACATGAAATCCAAACCCCATGACACCATGTAGCTCGAAGAGCTGAAAGAGTAACTCCACAGTTCTCTAGCAGATCTGGTCCACAGTGTGGTCTGGGTTCCATGAAGGGCCTCGTCCAAAACTGCTTCTACCACTTGTAGCTGACCTTTTGCTCTTTTGTGGGTTCTTTTTCCCACCCTTTATTCCCCCTGTTTTCTCCTCTATCACTAGATAAGAGAGAAAGAAGAATAGAGGAGAGGAAGAGGGAGAGGGGAGGAAGAGGGAGAGGAAGGAGAAGGGAGAGAGGGAGGAAGAGGGAGAGGGGGAGGGAGAAGGGGAGGGAAGGAGAGGGGGAGGGGAAGGGAGATGGGGAGAGGGGGGTAGAAGAAGGAGAGGGAGAGGGAAGGAGAGGAAAGGAGAGAGAAGGAGAGGGAAGGAGAGGGAAGGAAGGAGAGGGAAAAATCCCCAAATCGAATTTTTCTTCTTGTTTCTTCTTTCAGCATGACGACTAACAAACCACCACCAATAATCACTCACCCCACCCACAAGGGCCCTAGCATTTATAGACGCTCTGAAAAGTTCCCAGAATTCCAAACATCACGCAATCTGCAGCTAGCAAAACCACATCTCTGTATGTCAGTCAGCTGCCGAGAAGCAGCCCTGTATCCCCGCACCTAGGATTAAAACGAAAACATATTCTTATAATAAATCTGTGTGTTTTTAAAGAGACCAAAATTCCTAAACGCTCACTAGATACCACCCACTGAAGAGTAAGTCTGCAGTGTCTGCTAATCTAGCCAGACTGCCGTCGAGCACAAACCCAGGAGTCGGAGCATTCACTGCAGTGAGACACAGATTAGAAGCAGTCAGGATGCCTTAGCCAGACAGCCCTAAGGCTGGGAGCACAAGGTTCTGTCTGTCTTGCAGCGTGGCAGTCGCTGGGCAGTTGTCTCAACACAGACAAATAAACCGGGCTCAGAATGACCCGTGCTTGAAGTGTAGAAGGAAGTGCCAAGCTTCGGGGACTGGATGGTGCTGTGCATTAGTCACCAGGCCAGACATCTCAGCATCACAACGCAGGAACTGCTACCTGCTTTTCTCCGTAGAAACCGGTTTGTCATCCTGACACTGGTAAGTAATAGGGGACCCGTGCTGGCTGACACCCCCCATGAGTCTAGTCTAGTCTACTCGTCTCCTGCACACAAAGCTGCTCTCTCCACTCCTAAAAAGGTTTTCAAAGATAAAAGGGAAACACTCAACCCAACCAAGTACCGGATCAGGCAACTAGAATTTGTCAAGCTTGTAACAGGCTCTCTGTTACCAACTGGAAATGCTAAGAAAGGCATCAAAAGACAACTCAACCAACTGTGATGTGTCGTGCCTGAGATCCTAGGAGGCGGGGACAAAAGGAAACGCTGTGGGTCTCACGGCGAGCCCCAGGATGGGTGGAACTACCACGTGAGAAGACCCTTTTCTGACGGCTTCAGAGTGGGAAGAAGATACTCTCTTGATGATGTAATTCTCCAAACGTCAATATGTGATTTAATAAGCTCATATTTTCTATCAAATAGCCGGCACTCCCGGTCCCCTGGCTGGTTTGAACAGGGAGTAAATCAGGATGCTCTGTACCAGCCGAGCATTTATCTACCCAAGTCATTTCACTAAAGCTCAAGTCATTTGCTGCTTTGATTGAAATTCTCCATTGCCATAACGTTTTTAGTCCTCTAACTATCGACTGGAAAAAGTGGGGCCATTTCAAATTCTTCATTGCATACTTTAGAAGAGAAGCCCATAGGAATAGTCACATTCAAGCGATAATAATACCAACGACCACTCACAGTCTGTAATGGCTTCAGATTAAACCATATATGATGGTCAGAGAATGCAAATTAGGGAGTCATCTTTGGGAAGGTTTCAACAGAAATACTAAGTTGGATTTGAAATAAAGTTGCTATACAAAATTTCACTATAATACCATTTGGGCATCAGAACGTTAATGTGTTGTGCAATGTTTGAGCCCTGCCAGATGCAAATATTTCAAATCCCTGTGACATGTTCTTCCTTCCACCAGGGTCTGATTCGGGTCAGCTAAAAATACCAGCTGGGGATGCGGCCGGTTCTCCCAGGCCATGCTAGAGAGACATTTCAAAGGGGCAGCCATTAAAGAGACAGGACAGCTGGTGAAGCATCTCCTAGTGAAGGCCAGGCAAAGAGCTCTCTCTCCCTCAGCACTTCTCCCCAACATGGCTGTGACATTGTCCATCCCAGCTCCTCTGTATACCTACTTGGCGATGCTCATTATTCAAATGGGATATTTCCATTCTTGGCTGGCAACAGAACTTCTGGGCCTCAAACTAGAGCGTCTATCAGAGCGGTCTGAAGGCCTGTTAAATACAGCGGTCTCCAGCTTGGCCCGCCTGGGGCCCACACACTCTCATCTACTTAACATCACTCTGAAAATTATTCACCTATGCTTTCAGCCCCCAAACTCTACCTTACCCTTTAAAGGCATTTGATTTAAATGCATTTTTATGAATAATTAATAAACAGGTAGGAATTCCTAAAATTGCACAAAACTTCCTGTTTTTATATAAAGAGCATTGTCACAAATTCGTCTACCTAGTCTTTCCTAAACTTGGGACAAGCACAAGTCTATCTCAAATGTGCAAACACTGGGACCATGAAAGAACATTCAATGCGGGTGCGGTGATGTGGTCTCCATGCCTATAACTCAGGCAACTGAGGTCCAAGGCTTCAAAGCTGCCTTCTGCTACTGAGTAAAACCTGAGCTACATGAGTAGTCCTTTCCTCAAGAAGCAAAAGCAAGCATTCAAAAAATGCACAGCAATAAACATTTCCTTCAAAGATAGTTATCCCCCTGTAGACAGTCAGGTCCTCAGCCTAGCAGAGCTGGAGAGGAGTGGGCCACCAAAGTCATGTGACCATCTGGCTTCTGATTGGGAATTCTAGCTGTGACCATCCTCTGGAAAAAGGAGTCCAGACATTGCTGCCTTTCACCTGTGCACAGAGGAGCACATGACTACGGGAGAGAGTGATGTGCTCGTTTCTGTGCGACATTGAAACGGTCATGCTAATGCTGACTTCAGTCCTTCCAAATATGCAAAATGCAAAGCTAACTAAAAGCACGGTGGTGTCAGGCTGAAATGTCTGAGCAGACAGGGCATTGCATATACCCAGCAGCAGAGTAGTGTACAAGGCTTAGCTGTATCACAATGACTATATTCTCTGTGCCAAGTCGCCCCTAAAGGGTTTCATCACATGCAATGGGATAAAACAGATAAAACTCCTGATCACAACCCATCAGGGTAAGAGACTGAAGTGGGGAGAGGGATGGAGAAGCAGCAGGAGAGGATTATGTGTTCAAAGGGGACTCCTGCCTTCCGTTTGTTCTTCTATCAGAAGGATGTGAGGCGGGGTCAAATTTCTGATACCCTCATCAGTTTAGTACAGCTATTACAAGACCATTAGCACATGGGAGGGAGCCCAGAGCTGGCGGCTGGCATGGAGATGAAATTTTTTTGTAATGCTTTAAGCATTTAAATTGAGAAAGGAGTAGCCATAAAAAGAAGAAAGTAGTGAGAAGGTGGCCAAGCTGAGGGAAGAAAGATGAGTTGGAGCAGAAAGTGTACACTGAGATCTGCAAGCCAAATCCATCTGTGCAAAACAAGTTTTGCATCAAGTTAACACAAGCCAGAGAGTTGCTGGAGGGGAGGGATCCTCAACTGAGAAAGACCCCAAAAGATTAGGCTGTGGGCAAGCCTGTAGGACATTTTCTTAATTAGTGATTCATGAGGGAGGGTCCTGCCCACTGTGTGAGGTGCTAACCCTGAGTAGGTAGCCCTGGAGTCAATAAGAAAGGAGGTTGAGAGAGCCAGTAAGCAGAAGCAACTTTCCGTGGCCTCTGCATCAGTTCCTGCATCCAGATTCCAGTCCTGTCTGAGTACCTGCCCTGACTTCCTTCAGTGATGGACTGCCATGTGGAAGTACAAGGCAAATAAGCCATTTCCTCCCCGAGTTTCTTCCGGTCATGGTGTTTCATCACAGCAAGAGTAACACTAACTAGGGCAGTGATGTAATAGAAATGGAGGTGCAAAAAGAGCCACAGGTGTATGAGGTCAGAGAGATGTCACCCAAGACATTGTCTGCCTTGTGTGCTTAATTGTTCTGAAGACTGAAAAAGGGACCCAGCAAAATGTCTGGTGCTTCCATGGAACTCAATCACAGACACACACACACACACACACACACACACACACACACACACACACACACACACACACACACGAAGAGAGAGGAGAGAGACCGGATCTTTTAGCCTTCCTTCTGAAGTCCTGAGCTACCTGTGAGCATAAATGTCATATTCATGGCTCTCAATGTTTAGCACTGGAATGTCCCTCACAAGTTGGTTTCCAGCTGGTGGTAGCATTTGATGAAGCTCTGGAACCTCTTGATCATGGGGCCCAGCTATTAGACCTAGGGACCATGGAGGTTGGGCCTTCAAGGTTGAGACAGGCCCAGTTCCAGTTTAGTTCTCTACATATGGATCCCCCAGAATATATAGATGCAGCAGGGTGACCAGTCACAAGTCCCAAAATCACACACCAAGTCTGCCCCAGGGGACAGGGTGGGACACTATGGTAAGGGACTGTGACTCCCCTAACTGTGGGCCCAATAGAACTGTCCTCCGCATAGAGGTGGGTACTCACGGCCCACATTGCAGATGGGCTGCAGCTTCTCTCCTGGACGGAGCCAACTGCTCTCAGTTCTAGGTTAGTAAATGACTTTAGACAGTCGGTATGCTAGGAGAGCGTTTAGTAAATAGCAATGTGCCCCTCAATGCACTCAGTGGAAATATGGGGGTGGGGGACCACCAAAGTTCTCACTTTAAACCTAGCATACTAGTACCGCTTTTATATATTTGGTTGTGAGCCTAGCCTTTAACGGCTGAGCCATCTCTCCAGCCCCTAGTACTGCTTTTATTTCTCTTCTAACTCCCACTGTAGAACAGAAATGCACTTAATCGTCTCTGGATGGGAGCTAGTCTTGACTGGGAGTTTTTGACAGATTTTGTTTTTCTGTGTCTATTGTTTAAAGCTCAAAGCAAACGACAGAGGTATACACCAGAAAGCTAGCGCCTACTTAAATGTCGTGGACGGGTCAGAGAACAATTTGTATTCAAAATAGATTTTCTGAAAATACACATACAACTTTACTTTTAATTTCCACACACTTAAAAACCTTTACGCTATTTTCAGATTTCTCTGAAGAGTTGAGATAAGAAGCGATTTTTCTCTGAAGAGTTGAGATAAGAAGCGATTTTTATCAGGTGGGGTGTTTCCTGTCAGAAGAATACAGGTTAACAATGGCAGTAACAGTAAAGTCAATGGGCAAGGGTGTAGACAAGGAAAATTCGTGATTTCACAGTGGGTGGGCAGGGCGAAACTCAGCATGAAGGTAACAATGCACACAGCCCCCCACTGACATCATTTTATTAGCCTTTCAAAACAATGGAGAGGTTTTAAGTTTCCCAACTAAATTAATTCTGCACCTTTAGTATTGATGTCTTATGCATAATGCTTCTAGGGGTAGGTTTCTAACTACTGTTTTGAAAAGTGAATGCAAGCCATGTGTTGGGGGTGGGGGTTATGTGCACATGTGTTTATGTGCATGCGTGTTTGCCTCCATGTGCATATCCACCACGTTCACACCTGGTACCCACAGACATCAGAAGAGGCCATCAGATCCCCTGGAACAAAAGTCACAGATGGTGGGGAGCCACCACATGGGTGCTAGGAACTGGATCCAGGTCCTCTACAAGAAGAACCACTAAGCCATGGCTTCAGCTCCCCCCAGCCCCATAAAAAAAATCAAGCAAGTCCCCCAAAGTGGTCAGCATTGGAGACGTGTTATAAATTATGTTCTGCTCAACCGTGGAGGCTGTACAATATATGTGTATTTTCGGGAAAGTACATTTTGAATACAAATTGTTTTCCCACTGTGCTGGGAAGTTGGATGTTTACTACAAAGGCTACTGACCTTGGGCACTACCTTGAATGGTACCATAGAGATGTAAAGACAGCCTAAATGGTTTTGTACAAACAATGCAGACAGTTTGAAAAATAAATGATTCATACAAACAAAACATATGCTTGAGAATGAGATGGGCAAAGGAAGGAAAGAAGCAGACAGAGAGGTGTGGGAACTCATGTTGGAGTGAACATAGGTTATTGGCTCCGCCCAAAAAAGAGGCGGGGCCATATTTTTAGTGAACCGATTGGTTTGTTACTTGACAAGTCTGGGAAAATAGTCCTCCATACACTTGGAGGTGAGTGTAAAGAAAAAAGAAAAACTCTCTGTGGGAAGAGATCCACAACATATGCTTGAGTTATGAGAAGAATCAGATTCCTTAGGGGTTGTTCGGTGTTTCAGTCATGAGCTTGATCACAATTTTCCATGTAACACACCAGCGAATAAAAGTGTCTTCTGTTTCCTGTAAACTACAATGTTTTAAGAAAAAAAAAATCTCAGATTAAAAGGAAGTAAAGAGATACAAAAAAATCGGTATGCAACATGAATGCTTCTCAATAAATGCATAAATAAGAGAAAGGCAGATTCGTGACAACTAGATCAAGTAAGCCAAAAGCAGGAGGTTCATGATTACCAGGTGACTTGAGCGCTTAGCACCGGCTCAGACAGTATCTGTTTCAGGACAGTGAGTAGGAAATGGCTTATTTCTGAAATGTAACTACAAACTTCTAAAACATACCAAAAGCTTTACTCACGGTGGTTGGGATTGGGTGTTTTTGTTTGTTTGTTTGTTTGTTTGTTTGTTTGTTTGTTTGATTCCGTGTATCTTTTCCCAGGATGGTTTGCTTGCAAAGTACATGCTCTACCACGAAGCTGGACATCCAGCTCCCTAAGTCATAATTCTTGATGTAAAAGTGTTCCACCAGCCACCAGTCTCTTCACGCAAGTCCAGTGGCATTTGCTGAGCACCTAATACATGTGAGAAATGTCCCTTTCATACATGTCAGTCAGCATTAGCCTGTAATCCTACAGCTGAAAAAGCCCAGAGGCCGTGAGAAGATGGGGCTAGTAATAGTGTATTACCCTGCCCAGTAACATTTTCCCTCAGCTGGCACATTATTCCTGGGACAGTCACAGAAAAGAAATTGCACTAGCTAGGAACATTAACAGAGGCGGGGTGATGGCTTCAACTAAAATCACATGTGACAAGCGGCCGCCGCACACCTCCATTCTACCTGGCTGATAGGCGGGCTCTCCTCTCTTTGTCCTGCTACCCCTTCGTCCCCAATCCACCCTCCTCTGAGACTAATAGTTCCACCAACTCAGGGCCATCAATCTTTCCACACCACCATTAAGCTGCATGGAAAATGGAAGTGGTTGAAAGGCACAATCATGATTTGAGTCATTTCCATCCATTCTCGCAGGCTTAGAGAGCTCATTTAAAGGGCCCTTATTTTCTCCATGTTATCTAATAAGGAGTAGAGACTTATTAAGGCATCAGATTTCCTTTCCCATATGCTGTTACAAAACAGGCACAGAGCAGGGCTGTTTGGATTGTTGAAAAAAAAAATTCTATCAGCAGACTTTTTCTAAACACACCTAAATCAACAAACGTTCTATTTCTTATAAACATGGAAGCGAAGCGTGGTGGGTAAAATTTTGTACATGCTACTGATTACAAACTAATATAAAACTTTAGGAACACAACAAAATTTAGTGAGTGAAAGAGACCTGACTTGATGTGTAAAAGCCTAGAAGTGACACATACATCCACTGAGACGAATACTAGATACAAAGTGTCGCCCACTGAGACTCACCCAGAAACAGAAAAGGCCGAAGCAAACGGAACTGTTAATAAAGGCATTTTATTTTGAGACTCCGATTTCCTTTTAAAAAGCAGCATCTGATAGCTTTGATTTACTCACCCAGGACACAGAACAATGGGAAAGACTTCCTGGGCGTTCATACTAGGCCAAGTGCATTTTAAATCTTAGTTCTGACCTATGAAATCATTATTCCCCTACACTGATCCTCTTGCATTGTTCTCTTAATAGTTTCTCAGTTAGATAGAATGTGTATATTTATAAACTATTTAAAGACACATTAGAACTATCTGTTCCATTTACAGACACTTCAGAGTATACAGAAAAAAGTGTAAAGACCTGTTGTTTAAAAGAATAGGATTTTACTATTCCACACATATATGAAGCTTCTAGGCGCTGTTTTAAAGTTTTAACTTTGTAATAAACTCTTTATATTTAGCTCCAAACTGACATTCATTAAGAAACATGATAAAATGTTTTAATGAATTAAATCCCTAACAACCGTCACGATGTTAGAGAAATGATATATTAACTCAGTTGACAAAGGTGGATACTGTTAAACCTGACATTCTCTGTTCCTACGGACCTACATGGTAACTCCTGTAAGTAGTTTCTGGTTTCCACATGTATGTTTATCATGGCACACATGCCCATGCATGTGTATATGTGTGCATGCACATACACACACACGAAATAAATGTTTCTCTAAATAAAATTTTGAATTTTATTTAAATGTTTATTAAAATAGAGTACTGTCTTATGACCAGCTGTGGTTTGAATATGTTGTGAGTAGTCTCCGAAGTCTACATGTAAAGGCTTCATCCCCCTGGGAGGAATACTGAAAGGGACCCTAATGGAAGGCCCATCAGAGCACATGAGGCAGGCAGGGAGATAGGCCTTTTGAGGAGATGTTAGGACTCCACCCATCCCCACCCCATTTTCATCCATCACAATGCTCTGTTCTCACCTGAGGCTGGAAACCACATCCTGCACTATCTCAGATCTGAACAGGAGCAAAGCAAACCTCTCTCTGCTTCATGAATGACCTACGTTATTTCATTCCAGTGATAAGGAGCCAATGGGTGCAGAGAACAACTAATACAACATCTCTAGAGGCAGTCAACTAGAAGCTATTTTGTGTAACACTGGAATTCTCCAGGAGGCAGGTAGCAGAACCGTGTGAACTCCATGATTCTGCTTTATGTGGCTCCAGCCAAATACACTGAACACTGCCGGGGATGGGCAAGTGGATGGTGACGCCCATTCCGCATTATCACTCAAGGAAACATCAACTTGATTTCTCCCTTGGCATATCCGCCCTCCGGTTTGACTATGGATGACCCAACTCCTGCCCCTGAAGTCTTTGTCACCACAAATAAATATCCCCCTAAGTGAACAGGAACTGTCCAGAAACTGTCTGTCCAGCTGCGCGGGTTCAGAATCGTGATGCCTCTTGGCACTTGAGGGCTGTTAGCCAGCACACTCTGAGTCTCATGACCCATGTAACTATTTCTGAGCACTTTAGAATATCTATCTAATAAGATTTTCCAAAGAAATTTTTAAAAAATGTTTATTTTTCACATTTTAATGCAAGCTGCATGCACCATGGTTACAGAAATCACATCGGTTAAGAATCCACATTTTCTCATCTTCTCTAGGACAAAAAAATCAGACCCGGGAGGTAAATACAGACATCATACATTCATAGGTATTGTCCAATTTCATCTAATTCTACTAATCAAAGCATCCTTCTTTATTAAAAGATTACAATGAGTTTCCCAAAGGAATAAATCTCCTGCCAACTGCCCCTGACAGCGAGAGTCCTATGTAAACAGCCCCTGCTATGCACTCACAGCAGCTTAGGGACGGCCCTGCTGGAGCCAAGCACAGCCACTCACAACAGTAAGGAAGCAACTGGTTAGCTGCCCGATGCCACCTCCATACAAAGCCTCCCACTTTGGGATAGGAAGAGAAGAACAATGCTACATCCACTGGTAGCTGCAGGGGGACTTTTCAGGAGGCAAAATGGCATTACTGGAGTTGGAATTTGGCCAGGACACCGGGGCTAAATACCGGGACTCTTAGGAAAAGTGCCCTGCAATTGTTAATGCCCTCAAGTCATCGGGACCCCAGTTTTGTGTCTTCTATGAAAAGAAAAGCTGATTAGCTCATTGGAGTCAATCTCTCTCGGTGGGCTTCTCTAGCCTCTGATTATCCAGCCATGCTCTAATCACCACCAGATCGCCCTGGTTAAAATTAATGACAGATTAATGTGCTCGCCAAGATATCAAAGCACCAAAATATGTACCTCGATAATATAGCACATATATATTTTTTTCATTTGTTCCCCAGGGGATTAATTTAGAGCCACGGCAATCCCTACTTGGACTGAATCATGCTGTTTTAAAGAGTACATAATATACCAATTATCCTACTGCCCTTATCTTTATGAGTCTCCAAAGGGTGGAGAACCTAAGTGGGGTGATTACATTTAATGCCACATCTCTGAAGCCACGGTCCTGTTTCAACAGACCATCTTTTAAAAAAAGAAAACGAATTGCCCTGAACATTAAATCTTCTGTGTAATTTACTAAAGGAGTTACCCATAACAAGACTCCAAACACAATCGTGCATCGCTTTTGCCTCACAGAAATCCTGACCCCATTTAGGACTCTTAGTGGAGCCAGGAAACAGAATCTTCGTTGAGGCAGTAACAAAAAAAAAATCATAAAAATTAGTGTGGCCGTTATGGAACTCAGTGTGGAGGCTCTTCACAGAATTAAAAATGGAGCATTTCAAACTGCCGTGCATGTCTGTGACAGGAAGCATTTCTCACACAGAGCACATAAGCTATATTCTTTAAAATACACTGTTCGGGGAATCAATTGTCGAAAAATCGAGCCGAGGGGTTCTACCTTCCTTACTCGAGTCAAGATTTCAAAATGGAGATCTGGAGCCAAAGGCACAAAAACTACAAGTCGCAAGCCTGCCTGGGCTCTGTCAAAAACAAACCACAAAACAACGTGAAACTCTTCCCTCCTTTTGCTTTCTAAGATTCTTAACTTTACTTTAGCCTCACAAAAACCATTCTTTTTTTTTTTTTTCTTTAAACCCCAGGGACACTTGGTTGAGTCTTAGTTTGCTCATCTTTAAGATAGAACAAGGTAGGGAAGCTCCCCCCATGCACTAAAATCACCCACACCACTTTTAAAAACAAGAATGCTGTGGCCCAGCCCCTAGAGATTCTGATTCAATTGTCTTGGGGCAGTGTCTCTACCATCTGCTCTTTATTAAAATTCCCCAAGCGATTCTAATGACCAACCTGGGCTTCTCTCAGGTTCTCTTTTTCCTATGGTGCCGACTCCCATCTATTTAATTAACAATTGGTTAACTAACACATCTGGTGTGGTGGCCATGTTGCTAGGGTTTCCCTGCAAAATAGATGGCTCAGCGGGTAAAGATGATTGCCACCAAGCCTGACACCCCGAGTTGGATCCCTGGGACCAACGTAGTGGAAGGAGAGAACTGACTCCTGCAAGATGTCCTCTGACTTTTATAAGCATGTAATGACATGTACACAGGGAGACACAAACACACAGACATACACATGCACACACACACATGCACACACACACACACACACACATGCACACACACACACTGAGAGTCCAAGATCAAGAGTTGGTCAGGATTCAGTTTCCAGACAGATGTGGAAAAATCCCATGTTTCTTATGAGTACCAGCAAACCTGTGCCCCGGATTCATGACTCTCTCTATCTGTTCTGCTTCTTAAAGGGATTAGATTTATGAGGACTCTGGGATACATTCATCTCTAGATCTTTCCCACCTGCCATTGGTAAAGACTCTTGTTCCAAAGGTGGGCACATCTTTGGAGACCACCATTAACTCACTACTCCAGAGGAGCTCCTACTAGCAAAGCCACCAAGCAACAAAACACTCCAGGATCAGGTGATTGGATGACTGGAGGATATGTCATACAGCAAAACAAGTCACCCAGATGCCAGCTACCCTACACAGGGAACGCAGGACAGTGGGGAAGCACAGAGGGAGTTCCAAGGAGTCTATAGGACGGTCCCACAACAGCTCAGGCTCAGCTGTCAGTTCCTTTCTCCTCTTGTTACAGACTCAATGAAGAGAAAGACAACTACCACAAGGTGCGTCTCACTCGTGCCAGCTGCTGCTTGGACTAAGAGCTGAGTGCCTTGTAGCCTCCATAAAGACAGACCCCAGCTTTTGCAAAAGCCCACCATGACTCCTCTAGAGGTATGTGTTCACAAGCACAAAGGGGCCTACATGTGATCCATCCAAAAGCCTTCCTGCTTCCTTAACCGACAAACAAGTCCTCCCATCTAATGGGAGCAAACGCAAGAAGAAATGGAGGAGATGTTATTACCACGATACCCACCATGGCTGTGATTTTGTTTTTGTGCCAATCCACGTGACTTCCTTGAATCAAAATTCTGTTGATCTATTAAATCACTCAGGCATAGTGATGATGATTTCTTTCCAAAGCCTGTGTTTAGTCCAGATGCCATTGCTTCTCCTGAATATGTTCAACCCTTGGTTGTGGCTGACCCTACAGACGTGTATACCATGGGTGAGGAGCAGTGACTACATTTTGACAAAAGTAGCGCAGAAGTGACTGAAAGAGGCACTGGAAACAAAGAGTCTGGGTTTTTTCCTTCATTCATACGCAAAGGAACAAGACCTAGGAAGAGTGCCACCAAGAATTGATGACGGCACTCTCAGGCAATTTCTCCAGGGATGTGAGGAGGGTGGTGTCAGCGTTGTTTTATCACAGAGTCCAAGGAGAACAATGCAGTTGTCCAAACCTGAAAGACTGCGCCCCTGGTCCAGTGCGGACTATCTGTGTAGTAGGTTCCCTTATTTCCCTCGTACAACCCCAGGGAAGCTACCTCAGAAACCACAGGGTTTTCCAAACCACAGTGTCGCCTTCCTCCATCACCAACCCACCAACATCCTAATAACATTTGGAAATCACATATTTGATAAGGGATTAATATCCAGAATACAAAGAGCTCCCCCAATTCAATATCAGAATAGCAAATGTGCCAGTTTATAAGTGGGTAAAAATTTTGAACGAACATGTTTCCAAAGAGGATAAGCAATTGGCCAGTAAACTTAGAAAAGGGGTCTAAATCACTGATTATCAGAAAGATGCAAATCAAAATACACCGTGCCACATCATGGCCAGTTTTTTTTTTTAATGGTGTTAGTGGAAATGTGGGGACATTAGTATGTGTGGGTGTTCTATATAACGCAGAACTCCATGTCTGGATCTGTCCTGCCAAGAAAACAAAGTGGAAACTCAGATGTTCTCTCAGAGCCACACTCCATTCATCACAGCAGCCAAAATGTCAGAGCAGGCATGCTGACTACAGCGGAGCAAACGGAGAACTAAAATGTGGGGTGCATGCAAGGCTGAATGGCACCCGTAAAAAGAGAGGAAATTCAACACTCAAAATCACATCAGCATGTTGAGAATGTTATACACAGTGAAATAAGCCAATCCCAATGAGAAAAGGACCATTTTATTTCATGTATGTGAAGCATCTGGAATGGTCAAATATGTAGACACGGTGGTGGTCAGAGCCAGAGAAGGGAGAACGAGGAGTCAGTGTGTAATAAACAAATGCCGATTATCTAAACATCTATGTAACATTGAGGTTAAGGAAGTGGAGGGTCAACATAGTAATTGGGGTGTATTTAGTAACACATATAGCCCATTTTAGGTGAGCAAAGTAACATTATACTATTTCTATTTTTCCATAATAAAAATGATGTGTATAAAAAAAACAGCCAACACAGATTTTAAAATGATCTACATTATGATATTTGAAATTAAGGCCAGTGGTTGAGATCTATCTTGCCCCTGAACAATAGTGGGGGGAGGGGACACCACTTTTCTTTATAAAAGGGAGGGGGGAAAGGTCTCCTCTCTCACTCATCACTCATCCCCAAATCTTCTCGAAAGTACAGTAAGTTTTAAGTTACTTTTGGCACCAAGAAGTAAAACTATGAGAGAGAGAGAGAGAGAGAGAGAGAGAGAGAGAGAGAGAGAGAGAGAGAGAGAGTGTGTGTATACATATACTTAAAACCATACTGGTCTTCTTCGCGGTCTGTCTATTTAATTTAGCCTTCTGTCATTTTTACGGTTTTAATTCCGTGCCATTTCGATCTCATACTTTCACCCTGTGACTCATTCAGAAACCCCCTAGTGCTGGTCCCTCTACCATGTACCTGTGTGGTGGAGAAAATCTCCTTCCTCTAAGATTGGGAGGGAAAACAGACTCAACAGACCATTGAACAGCCCAAGCTATGGGTCTCCAGCATCATTAATGAGCCCTAGTAAATGCTTCAGCCCTGAGAAAAGCTGGGCCAATAGGTCAAGCCCGAAGATAATGCAGAGTGAAGGTAGCCGTAAAGATGGTCTGCCTCAGTGCTATTGTGAAAACGAGGTTTGGGGGGGCAGGGGGGCAGGGGGGCAAGGGGATAGTGAGGCAGCAGGGTAGAGGGTACATAAAGAGAATACATTTTATGGGAGGGAAAGCCCAACAGTCAAAATACTCATTTATTCACTCTTTGCATCCAGGTTCAGACTACGAATAAACCCAGTGGCAAAAACACAAAAATGCCAGCATGAAATGGAGCTTGGCGTATCCTAAAAATTTTATTGCTTCCTATTAATTATAGTGTGTATAATAGCAACCAGCCACTATTGTTTTAATATTATTACACGAGTTATGGTGAACAGTTTTGTAAGAGAAATAATGAAAAAATGAAAGGTTATAGTAAACAAGTGGTCTTCTTCCCTAGAGTCCTTCATTCCCTCAATACGAGTTAGCAGTGTCTACAGAAGTTGTCATTCTGAAATCTCACCCAGGCTAAGACACCTTGAAAACCTTCTCGAGCCCAATGCACAGTCTCCCTCCTTCTGTTTCTATGAATGGCCTGTACACACACGTCAAAGCCCCCCATTCCCGTGACACTTGGTTTGGACTTCAAAGGCTTTGGATGCTTAAATTATCACCCGCCCAGACCTTGCAACAGGCCCGGAGTTCTATGTTCCAGACCATTCTATCAACACGCATCCAAGGCAATATACTTGTCTTAGAGGGAAAGGAGATCAGGAGACGAGCCCTTGGACAAGGCAGAAGGCTGAGGCTGGTCAGCTTGCTTCTGCCTCAGGCCACATGGTGGCACTGTTGGTTCCAGTTTGCTTCTTGCTCCATGGACTGGGGAAGTCAACAGCCAACCTTAGCCAGCACGAGTGGCTCTTGCCCCATAAGGAACTTCAGCCCTGACAGTCATAGAGAGATATCAAACATCTGTATTGCTATGGCCTCTGGATCCCAATGGAAACCGCCTGGGAAGACCTTCCTCTCACCATGCGTCCTCCTCTCAGAATGCCCCGTTTTCTCTCCAGTCGCAGAGAGCCAACCTTCCTCTCCCAGGGCCCCTCAGCTTGCTTCCACAGAAGCATTAACTCTAGTCAGGGCCTCCTATGATGTGTGGCACTCTGGGAAAGTGCCCTGGGTGCTGCTCCGGCCATGGTAACAATGAGGAAGGGACTGGGAAGGGAAATAGGGATTTTAGAAGTACCTATGTGTTGATACTGTTTCTTAATACAACGGAAAATGCAACGCACAGATTTTATTTGATAGAGAAAATCATTTAAAGCTCCCAACATATCTATGGGAAAACCCTGTTTTGGAGCTAAGGAAACTAAGGATCTTGGGGTTAAGCACTTGCTCAAAAGCAGGCTCCCAGAATTTCTGGACCTGAGACTCTTGTCCAAGTCCCCAGCACCACACTACCTTGCCACAGCAAATATTTAAAAGGCTTCCATTGAAAATGCATCCGAAGGCCTAACATTCCTGAACTAGGAGATAGCAGGGCAGCTCTCCTGTCAGGAGGGTGTGAGCTTCACCTCACCCACCCCATATCTGCCCCATAAAACACTTGTACTTGTTTCCCTTATTACTTAATCTGTTCACTTTGATTCTCCTCCTTTGAGATGGCCTCCTTCGAGATGGCCAACATCATCCATTTTAAAGGATCTCAGCTACATAAGGACTCAGAGGAAGCGATCCACACCGATGCACATCACCGTTTGGGTCCTTGTGCCTCCTGGTGTAGATCCACCTTTGTTCAGTATTGATTACTCCTTCTGTCTATAAAAAGGACTCTTACAGAGGCCTTGAGCGATGGCCATGAGTATATCAACAATTTTGCATTCTTGCTAGGAATAGCATGTGCTGAGATTTCTCAGCAGGAAGAACAGGGTTCTGCGATGTCTGAACAAACTCCTAACATTAATTACCACCAGAGAAATAAAAGACACAGGGAAGATACTGCGGACAGCTGTGATCTTACTATAAGCATTGAGTTTATGATGTCTAAAACAATATGGTTGGTTGAAATGAATACCAAGGCTTCAAAGAAACACAGCACAGCTCACATTATATATGAGTTCTGTTTGTACTGACACATGTATGCATTTATATATAAATCAAAAGAATGTCATCATTTCCTTACGTCAACACTTTGGGTTAGTGTGTGTGTGTGTGTGTGTGTGTGTGTGTGTGTGTGTCTGTGTGTCCTCATGTGTGTGCATGTGCACATGTGCACATGTACATGAGTACAGGTAATAAGGAGGCCAGAGGTGTAGTGGGTTGCCCTGGAGCTGCTTATATTCTAATGCTCATATTGGTTCCACAAAATGCGGTTGCTCCAGAGTTGAGAGAGTCTACATGGAGATGCTATGTGGCCTTGCCACCAAATTACTTCTGATTGGTAAATAAAGATACCAACAACCAAGAACTGTACAGAAGAGACATAGGTGAGGTTTAGGATTCCCAGGCTCGGGGTCAGACTCCTCCCCTCTCACGAGGGGAGAAGAAGGTGAGGAGGAGAGAGAAGCCGCCATGGGTTGGGTTAGGGGTCATGAAAGCATGACCATGAAGGTTGGCCAATTGGAGTTAAGAGCAGCCCAAATAAAACATAGTAAGTGATAACTCGGGCTTATCAATAGGTTGATAGATTCTAATGGCACAGAGGTTAGATATCTGCCCAGGTCTTTGCTGTTTAAGGCTTGTTATAAATATAAAGGTGTGTGTGTCAAAATTATCAAGGCGGAGTAGAAACTCCAGATCAGGATTAAAATTTTCTACAACAGTTGGCTCCTTGGAGCTGAAGTTACAAATGGTGCTGGGAACAAATCTCAGGTCCTCTGGGAGAGCAGCAAGTACTCTTAACCTCTGAACCACGTCTCTACCCTGTATTTTTTTTTTTTAACATATTCTATGGTCTTGAGACAGCCAAAACCCCCACAAATTCCTCTTCTGACTTTGCATCCTGGGCCTGAGACATATATTTTTTTACTTTCTGATCTGGTGGTAAATATTCATATTTTAGGGGTGGATTTCAGTTAGGGGAACAGGTAAGTCAGTCAGGAGCAAAGCTGCCACATACACTGAAGGAAACCGCTCGCTTCAAGGGCAAGCTTCATTCGCTGAATCAGTCAGCCAACAATGGTGCAGGACAATCTGGAGTTGGCCTCTGTCCCTAGGGTCCTGCAACGTCGAGGGGAAGACAAGCAGGTAAATAAATGAATGCTTACAATAAAAATGTTCCCAAGGAAATCTGAGCAGCTCTGCATGCTGTGCAGGTGGGAGAAGCCATGATGGGCCTCTGGACTACCTTAAAACAGAGAGTGTAAAAGCCGGCCCAGGAGGACGGAGGGCCAAACCCATTTGAACAACAGCAACGTCAACATCTACCATGGTCTAGAATGATCATCCAGATATTTTATCACGTGTTGCTATTAATCATCGTTTAACACAGAAACATGTTTTTCCTAGGTCTATTCACTGAGAGGAACAATGATATCCTGATGGCAGGAAGACACCCTAATGTTTATTGTCAACAAGATTCTTTGCTCATAGGAACCTGGCAGGGATCCTTGGAGACATGGTTACAAGCAAGAAAAGTATCCAGTGAACTGGGACATCATTTCTGCCAGAAAGCTATGCCCAAAGAATTCGGGGATTGGGACAAAGGTCACAGGAAATTACAATGTCTGTTATGGAAAGGATCAAAATAATGCTGAATGGGCATCCCTGGAGTAGAATGGAAAATCCTAAGACATGCTGGAAAAAGAAATGGACGGCAAAGATACACACATGGCTTCAAAGTGCTCCCAACAATTCTTAGAAATCTGCTAAGTCACCATCTTGGTTAATGATGAACCTTAATAAACAGTATTGGCTCCAATCAAAGCCCGTGTCACTGGATATATGTGCTTTAGTTGGGGTTCCTACTGCTGTGAAGAAACATCACGAACAAAAGGCAAATTGGGGAGGAAAGGGTTGATTTGGCTCACCCTGCCACACCACTGTTCATGATCGAAGGAAGTCAGGACAGGAACTCAAACAGGGCAAGATCTGGAAGCAGGAGCTGATGCAGAGGCCGTGGAGGGGTGCTGCTTCTCGGCTCGCTTCCGCTGGTTTGCTCAGCCTGCTTTCATAGAGAACCCAGGACCACCATCTGAGGGATGGCACCACCCACAAGGACTGGGCCCTCCCCCATCAATCACGAATTAAGAAAATGCCCTACAGCTGAGACGCACAGAAACACTTTCTCAGTAGAGGTTCCTGCCTCTCAGGCAACTCCAGCTTGTGTCAAGTTGACATGGGCAAGCCAGCACAGGACTTGTCAAAGAACACAGCAAGACGTCTACAAACCTCCTGCTGCTGAGGCTTAGGCCGGAGACAATCGTGAAAATACACCCACCACCCAAACAGAGGGGTGTGAACAGCCCTTTCAACAAGGCATGAGAGTCACTAGATCCTGAAGGAATTGGTGCAGGTCAGCAGAAGCCAGAAAGGGGCACCAAGTACAGCACATCATGCTAGACAGGAGACTTCTACCAAAAAAAAAAAAGGAGGGGAGGTAATAGTGAGACTTCTGAAAAGCTCATCACAATCTTAGGACCAAGCAATATTGATATTAGTTTCCTGAGCTTGATGGCATTGTGGGTAAGGAATCCATACTAAAATGTTTGGTGGTGACAAGCAGTTTGTGCAGGCTACTCTTTAAAACTTCAAGGAAAGGAACAACATTCTTTATAGTGCACTTGAAAATCTGGTGACTGAAATTTGCCACCCCACTGCCAGTTTTTCTGTTTGTGTCTGTATGTGTGTGTGTGTCTGTGTCTGTCTGTCTGTGTGCTTGTATGTGTATATGTCTGTGTCGTTGTGTGTGTCTGTATCTGTATGTGTTTCTCTCTCTCTCTCTCTCTCTCTCTCTCTCTCTCTCTCTCTCTCTGTGTGTGTGTGTGTGTGTGTGTGTGTGTGTGTGTGTGTGTGTGTGTCCAGGCATGCACATGCCATAGCATGTGTGTGGAGGTCAGTGGGTAACCTCAGATGTCAGTCCTTACCTTCCTCTTCATTGGAGACAAGGTCTCAGTTACTTATTGCCCCATATTCCAGGTTGGCTCGCCCTCAGGGATTCTGCTGTCCCTGCCACCCATCTCCCTCTAGGAGCACTGGAATCTCGGGTCTTCCCTCCCATGCTTGGCTCTGGGAAATTTAAACTCAGGTCCTTATGCATGAGCAGCAAGCCCTTTGCTGACTGAACCACCTCTGTAGTCCTCCCAAACATGCTGCCATTTTGTTTCTTTGTTTTTGTTTTGTTTTGTTTTGTTTTGTTTTAAGTTACAATAAGAGGAGGAAATGATTCGATTCCATAGCATGCTATTTCATGGACCAACTCTGCCAGGTCTAATCTTGTACCTGTGAGCTGGCGAGGGGGAAAACATCTTATCTACCACATAGGACTTAAGAATATATTTATTTTAAAGTAAAAGTTACCATTCAAGCACAAGGGATGGGCCTTTTTCTTGCAAGCCAAGAACCACAGTACAGAGGCATTAACGTGTATCACAGGCTACCAGGGCTCATTTAAAGATTATTTAGGGACCTGGGGAAGTGACTCACTCAGTATAGTGCTTTTTGCTCAAGTATAAAAGCCCAAGTTTCATCCTAGAACCCACATTAAAGAAAAACCTGGGTGCTATAATCTCTGTGCTGGGGGGTAGGGCAGAGACGGGTGAGCCCTGCAGCTCTCTGACCATCCAGCCCAGCTACCTTATGGAGTCCCAAGCCAGTAAGAAACTCTGGCTCAAAAAAACCCTGGCTCCTAAGAAAAAATCATCTGAGATTGGCACACGCACATGCACATGCACACACATACACACACACATGCATGCATGCAGACTCACAAACATATACACACACGTGAACACACTCATGTGCATACCAAGTTTCTTAAGGCATTAAACTACAAAGTTGGGAGGGAATGGAAGGGAAATGCTAGGTGCCACACACAACCCTGAGGCAAGAACATTAACTTAAATTGGTTTCATAAACAGCCTCCCGAAAGGAATTCTAGAGTTATTGTGCTTCACAGAGAGTTTCTTGGCCCATCTTCCCGCTCTCACCCCTGGTGCTGCAATTATCTGTAGAAAAGGTGCGGGAGATCCAAAAGAGTCCACCCGAGATCTTCCTGCAGTATATACACAATGCTATCATGTAGAAGCCTTCTCTGTAGTGTAGTCACTTAGCAAAGGTTACCAGCAATCGAGAGCCCTCTGAGAGGGCCTGCGTGAGGTGCAGAAGGGCAGCATGCAAGCAGAGAAGACAGAAGCCACATGGCTACTGTGCGTCTCGGGCTGCAACAGATACTCCAGATGTTTCCAAAGCTAGCATGTCCTTAGTTACCACAGATGCTGTATCCCCTGTCATGACTACTGACAAACCGCCTACCGTAGGAAAGGGCCTGAATCTTCAGCTACCATGTGCTTGGGTGCTGGGGCTGTCTTTCCAGGCCTCTGAATAAACAAGTCACTGAGAATCCAAAATAGGCCTTAATTAAATCCTGCATTCCTGAGTTAGGCGTCTTCATGAGCCTTCCTTGTTTTTCTGTGCTTCCTTAATTGCACCACAAATGATCAGGTCTATAAAATGTAGGGGGGTTATTGTCCGGGTGTTGAATATCACTGCATCCATCCAGCCTTGTCCATAAACTGCCTCACATTCGTGCCCGCTTGTCTCCGCGGTTACCTAAGAGCAGCTTTATGGACAGATATACTTCATTTCTCCCACTCTGAGGAGCTGAATAGACGCTTGAGAAACCAAACTGAATGTCTGTGGCCAGTAGGAGACAATGCTAAGTAAGGCTCCGGGCGAGAAGAGAAACAAAAGCCTGCTACAATTTTTTCCCTAGAAATGTGCAGAGTTCCAGAGAGACTTCTAAGAAATACTCAGTGACTGAAATAACGTTGTCTTGTCCCTCCTGTTAAACTGGCAGAGACTCGCAAGACAAAGCACAGGGAAGCACATTAGCATGGGGTGAGCCTGCTGGCCGCCAAGGCTGGACAGGACTTCACCACCTGGCCTGGTCATGGTTCTTGGTCAACTCATTAGGAAAGTTGGTGGGGAGGTTATGCATGACCAGTCCTGTCGCACATGAACACATCTCAGGAAAAGAACTGGTGGGAAGCACAGAAAGTCGTAAAAGGACGCTGCCAACCCTGTCTCCTGCACTCCCTGGCAGTGTCATGAGCCCTGTCACACTTGCTGTGCCCAAGGAGCTCCTTCTGAGCTCCCGACCAGCAATGCTTGGAAGAAAATCCACCAGGTATTTAGAAAGACTCTCTTGGATTTCTTGACTTCCAAGAAAATTGTTAGTAGCGATTTTATTTCTTATGCGACATGGTGCGCTGCTCTCGGGAACCCTCTATTCCTTCCCAGAGCGGAGCACAATTCATTTTTGTGGTCATATCCACTTCTCGCTTTAGAGATGCTATGTTTGCCCAGGAAAGGGTTAGTTAGCATATTTTACAAAATAATAACGACATCAGTGGTCATTATCCAAGAGCAAACTTCAGGTGTTAAAACAGCAAACACACACATGGTCATTTAATGCACTGAAGCAATGCTTTTCATAACCATTAAGAAGTGTATCTAAGCCACTACCTAAAGACTATACATGGACTGACCCTGGACTCTGACCTCATAGGTAGCAATGAATATCCTAGTAAGAGCACCAGTGGAAGGGGAAGCCCTGGGTCCTGCTAAGACTGAACCCCAGTGAACTAGACTGTTGGGGGAGGGCGGCAATGGGGGGAGGGTGGGGAGGGAACACCCATAAGGAAGGGGGGGGGGAGGGGATGTTTGCCCGAAACCGGAAAGGGAATAACACTCAAATGTATATAAGAAATACTCAAGTTAATAAAAAAAAAAAAAAAAAAAAAAAAAAAAAAAGTATCTTTCCTGAACAACTGGAGCGGTGGCTAGCCCAAAAGCTGCTGCCTGTCTGTGGGATATGTTCTAGCTGGGCTGCCTTGTTTGGCCATGATGGGAGAGGAAGTACCCGGCCTCGAAGAGATATGAGGTGCCAGGGTGGGGGGGTACCCAGTGGGTCTCTCTCCCACCTACAGGAGAGGGAGGGGAGAAAGGGGAAGTATTGTGGGAGGGGGTGACCAGGAGGAGGGGAAGTGAGAAGGATGTAAAGTGAATAAGTAAAAAATAAATTAATTAAATTAAATAAAAAGAAGCTTACCTTTGCTAAAGTAAAATGATGTTCTACTGCAAATGCCCAGAAAGGAAAGTATGTGCAAGTGTGGATCCCCGTGACAACCAGAAAGCAAAATGAAAGAAGGTAAAAAAAATAAATAAAATTGACTCCTTGTTTATATTGTTCTCTACAGGGTAAGCAAGTCATTCAGCAACCAGAAAAAAAAAAAAATACAAAAATTCTAGACTTAGTGGGAGGTTTTCTTCATTATTAGAATTATCAATGCCCACATTCACATACTATTCAGCAGGGACACTTGGATGACGATCAATCTTGTGTGATGCTTCAACTTTGTGATGATTAATGATGAGAAGTACATTCTAGAAAATGTCCTGTCTTTACAATATATTCGGATCATAACTACCCACCATGACTTCCCTCCAACACTTCCTAGTGCCCCACACCCCATCACCCTCCCAACTTCATGTCCTCCTTTGTTGTTGCTGCTGTTGCTCTTCCTCCTCCTCCTAGCCCTCTCTCTCCTCCTTCCCCTCCTCCTCCTCCTCCCCCTCTCCCTCTAAGTCCAGTTAGTGCTGCCCATGCAGTTAGTGCCCTCCTGCACACGGTCGGGAGGGAGCATCCCCTGAGAGATGATAATGGATAATGGACAACAGTGTATATTTTCTTTTATCTACCACTACATTTCTTGGATGAGAGAAGTGTTTCTAAAATCACTTTCTAAAATTACAAATATTTTCAAGTAGCAGAATTTAGTGTTCTACAGGTCTCTTGGTGTGGCCGACAAGCAAGAGAGTCTAGGGAAGAGCCCTCTGTGTCCACCCTCATAATTAGTTCTATGCTGTTCATCATTAGGAACACGGGGAATACAGCTCTTTTGCATCTGTGTTTGGGAAGTGCCCAGGTATATCCTACATATAAAAGATTGCACAAATTGGGTCCTACACATCATACTGAGATCCCGGAACTCAAACAATACAATGCTACTGTCTGTGGTTTCACTCAGTCCCGTCTCGAACACAGACATTATTCTTTAAAGCATCAACACCAAGGAGGAGTCAGGAGGATTTTGTTTCTGAGGACACAGAAATAGAAATTGGACTTCTTGTATGAAGAGAAACCAAAGACGAACACCAGTTTGCTGAAGAATCTGTGTCTGCCAGTGGAGGGAACAGAAGCAGGCCTTGCTTCAACAAGCCTTCAGTCTCCATACACACATGCCATGTGCTCTCACAGCTCGGCACCTGATGTTCATGTCTGGGCTCTGCCTGGAAACCCTACCCACAATGCCAATCTCAACCTCTTCAGCTATCTGCTAAATTATCCACACCCAGCAAAACTATTAATTCATAGAGAACTCTCTCAAGCTGCCAGCTCCCTTCATAGAGAAGTTGCCTCTCTCCTTAGAGCCTATCTCCCACTCTGTATCAACCACCACTGAAAAGACATGCCAAAGAGTCTATCACTCTATTGTCGTGAGCTCCTAGGGGACAGGCAGTTGGCCTCTTTCTGTGCCCTCAAGGACAAACAGCAGCTATTATAGTCAATAATAGAAATGTGCCCACCAAATTAACGAATGGGTTTGTGTTAGTCAGCTCTCTGAAATAGCATCGATAGAAAATATTTATTTTGGTCTACAGTTTTTAGAGGCTTCGGGCAATGATCAATTGACCCCGTGGATTTTGTGTCAGTGTCAAAGTAACATATCACACTGGATACTGACAGCAGAACAAAACCATTCCATCTCATGGCCATGACCAAGATAGAAGGTAAGGAGTCCCCCATCAAAGGGCAAGCTCCCAGCTACCTAACAACCTCTCACCAGCCCCATCCCTGAGAGTTTCCACCACAACAGTGACTCAACCTCCAACACAAAAGCCTTTAGGGGTCACATGATAGAATTATGCTCTCTGAAAATTTAAGTTTAGCCTTTTTTAAAAATCTCATTTTTACTATTTATGAAAATCTTTGTAATAAGATAAGCCTTTCCAGGTAGGGTACCGATATAATTAATCTTTTCCTCAATGAACCAAGTAAGTTGTCACTTTATAAAAAACCCTCTGAGGCCACCTGAGATGAATGCGTGTAGGACTGTGCTCTAGAAATCCAAATGTCCTTCCTGTGGCAAGATGTTACGGATTCTTCAACCCACTCCTTATGTTTGGGTCTCTTCTCCTTTTGCAGACCTTTTTTCTTTCCCCCAGTTATTAGTAAAGCTGCCCCCATGGAACACGCAAGCACCCTCTCCTAACTAGCAGTCTTTAATATGCTAAGCACAAAGGAATTTGACGGCTAAGAGTGTTACCTGGGTGACTAAAACAACAGTCTCTGGACTGGTGCCCACAGAGTCATAGCATGTTGGGCCTTTAGTATTTGGAATGTATGACAACTAATTCCACCATTTGAGGCATTGGAAGTGGCTTCAGGAGCCTTTTGGTTGGCAACCCTGGCTTCCACATGATTGAGATTTTATAGAACTTAAGTGCTTTAAATAGGATTTATCATATTCCACTGCTAAACTAAAAAGACTCACCTGGCTATGAAAATCAGAAACTGGAAGTTCAAATCGAATCAAGTGGTTCTTGGTACACTCTGAAATAAGTGACTCAGTTTTGTACTAATCTAATATTTGCAAAACAGAAGACAGCGCCAAAGTACTTTCTGTACAAATTATGTATCCATCAAGATGCGTTCAGTTATGCTGTGGGAAGCAGTCACCTCAAATGTTCTCTGACAAGAGGCCTTTCTCACTCAGATTGACATATACCGAGAACAGTTTGTGTTCACCAGTGTATGGGGATAAGTTCGTACCCTGGGACTTGCTTTCCTACGTCAGTACTGTTGAGCTCCTGCAGTGGGAAAGGGAAAACGTATACTACATCCTGCTCAGGAAGTGACCGCCCAAAGTGAAACCCTTCACCTGGCCATTCCTCAAAGACACTCTTGGTGCAGCTACGCAGGAAGGTGTGCTTTCTCTGTAGAGAACAAAACTGAAATAGATGCTAAATCGCCATGTTGTGGACCACAGCTCCAGTCATGGGTCATCTACAAAGAATAATGGCAGTACCCTCTTCCATCATGAATTGTGCCTCAGACTCTTACCCCAGTGTTGTAGTAACCACTACCAACCAATGGATGTCAACGAGTAAGATAAAGCTTGTCAGCCCTTGGTCAATGCGCCTGATCACTGAGGACAGTTAAGGGTAAAGAAAGGCTCCACTCGAGAAGCGTTCTCCGAGCTAAGAATGTATGTGAACGATGCGGCCCATGAGGCACTTGAGGTGAGGTGATGTCATCATTGCAAGCTATCCTCACTAGGAACGACTGATGCCTGAACCAGCGTGGTGACAGAAGTGAGGGGAGAAACGAGACACCGTAGATGCTGAGGGGTCACATTGAGCAAACTCAGTTACATGGAGCTGAGGAAAGAAGCAAGAAAAGATAGCATTGGTCATTCCGTTTCGGCAGCCTCTGACGATGCCAAGAGTCAGGAAGGGAAAGGGTCTAAGGGTGACCATGAGGTCAGGCCCGGTCTGAGTTACCCAGGGAAAGCATCTCAGGAGAGCAGACCTGGAATTCAAAGAAAGCACTGAACGTATCACCAGCTTGGAGTGGAAGCTCACACTCCCACAGCCGTGGAAGCCAGCACCGGCCATCGGGACACCGGAGTCAGGGGAGGACTACTGAACAGAAGACGGTGTTGCAACTGTGAGCGGAGGCAGCAACAAGGCAACTTCAGATGGAGATGGAGAACCTTAAGCAAGACTGAAGAGGAACTAAGAACACTGAGTACTGGTTACAGACCAAAGGAGAATTTGAGTCACACTCAAAGATCCCGGATGGAGCCAAGCAGATCAGCACTGCTTTGGTGAACGGAAGTTTGCACAGAAGCGAGGCAGAGTCAGCCTGCGTGCTGCTCCAAGGGAGTAGCACTTCTCCTCCTCCTTCCCTGCCAGATACACATCAAATGCTCCTCAGGATAAAAAAAAAAAAAAAAGTTCCCACTCCGAACTGAAGCAGAATGAACATGAATGAGTTTTTCTAAAACCTAATTTTATGGTTCTGAGAGTCAAAATGAACCTGTTGTTGTTTTGTGCCTTCTTTCAAGTCTAAAAATGATTACACGTCATCTTTTATAGCACGGCCAATATGAAAGGCACGCACGCCGCCTTATGTTGAGGCCCCTCAAATTCCCATTTCCAGCCAGTTCCACGGTCCACGTTCCAGATGCCCCATCCACAGTACAAATTGAACCTGGCTGGAGTTAGCCTCTGCAGATTCCCTGCATGCACTGGGAAATAGAATTTCCTTTTCAGCCAAAACACATTGTACGTATGCTGCTCGAGAGTTACAGGCTTCATAGTGATTTGCTTACAAAACAGTGTTTATCACCCCAAGAATCTCTACCCAAACATGAGTTCTTACTGCAAACAAAAATGCATTTCTATTTTCAAAAAGCATAAATCCATGACCTTCTCTTTCTTTGTGTTTTTCTCTAAGCTATCGGAATGTTTTTTTTTTTAATACTGAACAAGTTAGTCATTCTTACCATTTCTTTTAATTTTAGTACTTATCTACCTCCCTGGCTTGTGTGAGACAAAGCTACAGGGGTCAAAGGACAGCTTGTAGGAATTAGGTAACTGAGTGGCCTTCCTGTTATTTAATAATGGCCACAAGCTAAAGAGTAGTGTCGCTGGGGCAGTTGTTATAGTATGTTGTCGTACTCGTTAAAGCTTACTTAATTCCTATTTGTGACTGGACCACACCCTTAAATACACAAGAGCTCCTTCTTCTCTGTGGGGGATACATTCCATGACCCCAGTGTGCATCTGAAGCTTCAGACCATGGAAACCCTATATTCACTACTTCTCCTGCACCTAACACAACTGTGATGATGTTTAATTTATATACTGAGCACAGTGAAAGTTAACACAACCATTGTAACAATATATCACAATAAAATTTCCCACGTCACTTTGTGGTTGAGGACAATACTAGGGATAAGAAAAGTCACTTGAAGACCAGCACTGGGATAGGACGGTGGCCGGCCTGACAGGTAATAAGCTACTGAATTACAACTGTTGGAAGAGTAGACTGTGTAGATCGACTAGACAGAGGGATGATTTTCAGCCTAAGCAGGCTCATACAGGACAGGGCAAGAGCTTATTTTCTTGGAACCACCGCCATCTAAAATCCTAAGAATTATTTATTTCTGGAATTTTCCACCTAATAGCTCCAGACCTTGCTGATCAAAGGTAGCTAAAATCATGAGAAGTAAATCCATATATAATGGGGACACAAGCGTACACAGGCAAGTGACTGCACATCCACGCAGATGCCCTGCAGACACCACAGACGCCACATGATTAAAAAATCAATTGAACCCCTCTCCTCTCAAAAGATGTGTATGTATTGGTATGCGCATATGTGTGTGTTTGAGTGTATAGTGTTTGTGTGTGTGTGTTTGAGTGTATAATGTTTGTGTGTGTGTATAGTGTTTGTGTGTGTGTGTTTGAGTGTATGGTGTTTGTGTGTGTGTGTAGTGTTTTGTGTGTGTGTGTTTGAGTGTATGGTGTTTGTGTGTGTGTATAGTGTTTGTGTGTGTGTGTTTGAGTGTATGGTGTTTGTGTGCGTGTACAGTGTTTGTGTGTGTGTGTTTGAGTGTATGGTGTTTGTGTGTGTGTACAGTGTTTGTGTGTGTGTGTTTGAGTGTATGGTGTTTGTGTGTGTGTGTGTTTGAGTGTATGGTGTTTGTGTGTGTGTAGTGTTTTTATGTGTGTGTGTGTGTGTGTGTTTGAGTGTATAGTGTTTGTGTGTGTGTATAGTGTTTGCGTGTGTGTGTGTTTGAGTGTATAGTGTTTGTGTGTGTGTGTTTGAGTGTATAGTGTTTGTGTGTGTGTATAGTGTTTGTGTGTGTATAGTGTTTGTGTGTGTATATAGTGTTTGTGTGTGTGTGTTTGAGTGTATAGTGTTTGTGTGTGTGTATAGTGTTTGTGTGTGTATGTGTGTTTGAGTGTATAGTCTTTGTGTGTGTATAGTATTTGTGTGTGTATGTATAGTGTTTGTGTATGTATGTATAGTGTTTGTGTGTGTATATAGTGTTTGTGTGTGTGTGTTTGAGTGTATAGTGTTTGTGTGTGTATAGTGTTTGTGTGTGTGTGTATAGTGTTTGTGTGTGTGTGTGTATGTGTTTGAGTGTATGGTGTTTGTGTGTGTGTATAGTGTTTGTGTGTGTGTGTTTGAGTGTATAGTGTTTGTGTGTGTGTGTGTGTGTGTGTGTGTGTGTGTTTTCCTCTCCAGTGTCCCAACACCATACATCCAGTTCATATCAGCTAAAACTTGAGGCAAAAATGTGCTTCCTCCCTCTTTTCTCCACCCCCAAATCGGCTCCATCTTCTGACTCTCTCAAACTTAACCATGTACTTCCTCCTCCTCTCACATCCTAGTCTCAAGCTTCTATCATTTCTCTGCTGAGTTACCTAAAATAGTCCTGGCTGGCTGGCTGCAAGGAAACAAGTCGGTACTTCTCAATTGGCTAAGGAGCCTTTAAATATCTGCGTACGTGGGCTAGGATATAGCTCGGTGGTAGTGCGACTGCTTGGCATTCCTGAGGTCCTAGGTACAGTTTCAAGTTCTTCTCAAAAAGTTACTAAATTAAATTAAAACACAAAGAGAAGCCCACACATGTACGTCTACTGCTGCCGAAGGGTGTGGTCCATTACAGTGACTTAGTCTCAACCTTTCTTAAGAGAAAGCAAACATCTTAAGGAGTTTTTAATGTAGCTACAACATTTTGATAAATGCAAACAAAGACACAAAATACCAAGGACCTTAGCTATTTGTATTTTTTCTATTGGACTAAAATAAAGTGCAGGGCTAGCATGCAGCCCGCAGTGTTAACCCAAAACAAACCTTTCGCTCCTTCATCCAAATAATTATCATGGTAATCCAATTACCATCAGGTACCTTCAGCTTCTCTGAAAGATTTCCAAATTCAGTCGCTGCTCTCCGTCTCGCCAACTGAGATTCCTCTCTCGCTCTTGAATTGTGACTAAGAATTTAAGTCTTTTCTCATCTTGTATTTGCTAATGATATTTTCACCCATAACAAATTTAATCAGATGGCATGTCATTTTTCTAATTTGCTAAGGTCAATTGCAATCCTTTCATATTTTACACGATGAAAAACTCCATGAAATCTGAAAATCTGATGAGTTCTGTTCCCCATTCTTAATTGAGTTACCCACAGACGTGTTGGGCAGAAGTGGTGCTGTTTGCGGCTCCCACTGCCCGTGTCGACCTTAGCTGTGGAAGCCACAACACATGCTCTACAGCTGTGACATCCATTCGCCCATTCACACACCACTACTAGACTCAAAGGAAAACATCAGCCAGATACAGTTAAGATAGACACAGCCAGTATAACCCCACCATTTGCTAGAGTTCCATAGGAAGCAACTGGGTTTACTCTAATGTCATTCAGTTTATGCAAGACTCAGTAGGTTTCTGTTTCTCTACAACTGATAGTAGATTATTTAACATTTTTTATGCTATCTCCTTATGCATTTGTGTTTAGTTTCACTTATTTTTCCTTTCCATGGGTCATCTATCCTGACATTGTGTGTGTGTGTGTGTGTGTGTGTGTGTGTGTGTGTGTTAAGCTAGTCATACTATTTAACAAAATTTAATTCTCTTTTTTTCCATAACTGAATAATAATAGTGGCCACCAGAGTAGCACCTGCAGCTCTCCCAGCACTTGGCGTGCATTACTAATACAAACAGTTTCCGCTCTTCAAAGCACTTTTTAACTCTTTTTCTATTTTGACTCTCTATACTCTCATCAAAACTGGGAACGGGTCCAGGCCCTTCACATCTGATATCTCTTATAAGGAGTGAATCGAATAAGACATTAAAGTCTCTGCCTTTTCGCCAGTTTCTGTTATCAGTTTTCCAGGCCCGTCCATCAGGGACCCATTCCAAGCAACCAGTGAAATTATATCACAACAAAGTCTGTCTAGAACTTGAAGGAATGAGCCCATGTGTACAGGGTCCAAGGTAGGCTCATACCGTTTCTCTCTGATGTTGGAAAGTTTATGACAGAAGAATGAGATCGACACTGGATGGTTTTTGTTTTTAATTTATCATACTTGGATTTGGGGTCTTGGGTCCTTGTGCTAAAAGAGGGGGTGAAATGACAGACAAATAACCTCAGGTCATCTTCATTAATTCAGAAAGGCCACCTTTGTCCCACTGCAATGCTGCTACAGAAAGATTCTTTATGATCTGATATCTTTTCCTTGGGCTATATCTCCTTGGCAACTCTGAGGATAAGTATTTGGCAAAGATATGCATTGAAACACCAGTGTCTACAAGCCCAGAAGTGCATGGGGCAGCATGGCAGAGGCCCATACCTTAGACAGAACTTCCTGGTCTCTCTTCACTTCTCATGTCTCTTCTCCTTCACACGACACATAAGAAGTCAGAGCCTCAAAGCCAAGCCAGTCATCCATTCTATCAGCCATAGCCTCATGGGTGTCCCCAGCTTCCCAACCCTAAACAAACACTGAAGGACACTTCCAAATTGCCACGTTTGCTAAGAAGCCGAAATTGGAGAAATAATGCACAATCAGACATGTTTAAAATATCTTGGGTGCTTCTTTTGGAGTAAAGGACTTGGCGAATGAATAAATGGCTGTGTGTGGTTTGCTCAGCTCTGACATCTCTCTGTCATGGTCAAATATTATCAAACTAACCCACTGGAAGAAGACGAAACATTTTTCCTAGTACAACATTTCACACTTGTACAAATGGCTTTCACCAAAGCTCTAGACACTGGCTTCCTGAGACTACACATTAATTTTTTCACACTTCTTAAGCCACTAGCTTCCCCTCGGCCTTCCTTTACCCAGAAATCTTTCTTGCTTCATGAAACCTGCAAAGATTTTATCATTTTTCTGAAGGACTTTTTATTCTGGACTTTCTCCGGGCACCGTGTTTCTCTATGGTTTGATACATTATTATTGCTGGACTTCACTTATTTGTCCGACCTAAAATCAGTTGTTGTTTAAAGCCTGCTCCTTCTCAAGAGTCAGTACATGGGTTCCGGACCTGTGTAAGTTTATACATCGGCTTGTAAGCTTCACCTTGAAAGTACGTGTCTTTGAAGCAAACTGATCAGCTAGACTATGTGGACTACTCTGAGAGAACTTGGAATTCTCATTCACCAACCTCTCTCAAGTGATGGTACAGAAATGCCTAGGAGCCTGGGGATATAACTTCAGATTGTGTGATGGTCCACGAAGCCCTAGGTTCCTCAATTCTAAGAGCAAGGGGAAGAGGAGCCCAGGACAATCAACTCTACTAAGGTTTGGATCTGGAATAGCCTCCAAAAAGCCAATATGTTAATGACCAACTTGATTCTCAGGTTGGGGCCTTGGGAGGTGGTAGAGACTTTAGGAGGTGGGGGCAAAATGGAAGGAAGCTATGAAAATGGCAGGTGGCCCTTAAAGAGGGTTTCCTCCTCCCCTCAGCCCTCTTCCAGGAGCGGATCAGCTTTGGTTCACCATGCTCCTCTCTCCGTGATATTCGTCTTCATCAGCAGGCTCAAAACAGCATCGTCAATCACAGCCAAGACCCCTGAAACCATGAACTAAAATAGGTCTTTCCACTTGTTAGCTGATTTTTTTTTTTTTGAGTATTTTAACAGCAGCCAAAACCTAACACAGACCCACAGATCAAACTCCCCATCACAAGTAAAGGACCAGAAGAATAGGTATCTTTATGATTCCTTCTCCCATGTCCAGTGCTGACGCCCCTGGGATTCGTGCCACCTGCCTCCCACTGAGCATTAGCTTCATCTTAGCACAGCCATGTGAGAATCTAAGATGTCCAGGAAACACCTGCCCAGACTATGCTTCCAAATCCCTATCCTGGACGGCCAGCCTCATCAGTGGTCTGTCCAGTAGGTGCCAAAATCAACAGAGGTTTGGCCTGAGAAAGGGAGGAATACACCGGATGTAGAAGAAAATGGATGAGGAAAGATGATCAAGCTCAAAGTACATCCTCCCTTTTAAGGCTAAAATGCTTAACTCTAAACCAAAACACATTCGGAAAACAGCTGAGGGCATTCAAACGTGATGTGAGCATAATTCCACCTCGTAAAGTCAAATTACCAAACGTCGGCTCAAACGGTGAAGCTTGGAGAATCAGTAAGCAGGTTACTTAGGGCGCTAGTCTCAAGTATGGTCCAAAAGAGAATGGTAACTTCCTCTGTATAAACTCACCTTAGATCTCACGACCTCACGGTGGAGAAGTTTGTGCTCAAAGACAGAAGGCATCCTAAAGTTCTGTGTCCCCTGGCCACTGCTGAGGCCCATGCAGCCACAGCCAGATGTACCCAATTCTCTTCATTCCTCTGAACCAGTGACAAGGGTGCCAGGCTCCCTTTTCTCATGCCCCAACCCTGCACACTACAGGCCTCACAGCACTGTATAAAGGAATACAGCAGTAGAACATGAGAATCCCTGGATCCCAGTCTCTACTGATAGACTAGGTCAATCAATACTGAGAAACTACTCTCCATCAGTAAAATAGAGGGTTAGAGCAGATTATCTCTGGCTCAACCATTCTAGATGGAACATCATTCACAATGGCAATGCTGTGCTCTTTGCTTTCAATGAGACCGACCTCTCCGCCATATCCATTTATAATCTCTCCCAAATAGAGGTGAGTATATCAAAATGATCAATAAACATGAGGGAGCAGCTGTCTCCCTCACTGACTGGCTTCACAATCTTTGGATATATATTTGCCATGGGATCATATGTTAGGACTTGTAAAAAAATTGTGTGTGGGTGTGCATGCGCACGCAGAGCGAAAGGTATATGTGTGTGTGTGTGTGTGTGTGTGTGTGTGTGTGTGTGTTCATGTGTGTGAATGTGCACATGGAGGACAGAGATTAATACTGGGCATCTTCCTCAGTCACTCTCTGCCTTACTTTCTTAAAACAGAGTCTCTCACCGAACCCTGGAGCTCGTCGGTTCTGCTAAAGCTGTGGCCAGCAGATGCCAAGGATCGTCCTTTGTCACCTCCTGGTGCTGAGATTACAAGTGTTACTGTCCCCACACTGGCTTTTACATGGGTTGGGAATTCAAGCCTAGACCCACGTGCTTACATCGCAGACACTTTACTGAGTCATCTTCTCTCTCCTGTAATTTAATTTTCTTAAGAGCCTTCACACTGTTTCTGTAATGGCCATACTATTACCTCCCCACCAGCACTGGAGCAGGACGAGTCGGCCCCACCCGCTCCTGTTGTCTTTTCACCTTATTTGTCACAGTAGCCATCGAGGTCTGTGTGAAGTAACACCTCCTCCTGCTTTTGATTTGCATTTCCCTGGTCACAGTGACACTCACTATTCTGCATACATTTGTTGGCCATTAGAACAGAACGTCTATTCACAATAGCCGGGATACCGATTAAGCTAACTGTCCACCAGCAGAAACAAATAAAGAAACTGTGGTACAGGAACACAGGATTGTTTGGACATAAAAGGAATGGAATTTACGGCAACATGGATGAACCTGATATACATTTTAAAATGAGAAACACACAGGTGCAGAAAGGTACATACCACGTGGTCTCCCTCCAGCATTAACCTAAGACGCTGTTCTCATGGAAGTAGAATAGAGTATTGATCACCAGAGACCAGGGCTGGGAGTAGACAGGAGGCAGCTGATCATCTTATACAAAGTCAGACTTAGGAGCATGGAGTTCCCTATAACAATGGCTGCAGCTGATAATTATGTGGTTGACTATTTTACAACACTAGAAGAAACATGTTGAATGGCCTCATCCTAAGGAATATATATATGCAAAATATTCACACACATAAAGGGAAATAAATAAATGAAACTATTTTGCTTGTGCTTTTCGATGTTCATTTGCTTGTTTTGAGGTGCTGAGAATAGAACTCAGGGCCTTACATGTTAGGCAATCCCCACTGAGCTTCACTCCAAATCTCAAGACATAATACATGCTTAAAGTGTCATATATGCTAATTATCTTGACTTCATTATGTGTACATATACTGTAGGATCATATTGTAGCCCGGGAATATATGCAACTCTGTACCGGTCATTTTATACAAAAATACACGTGTACAAAAATACACATATACCCCTACAAAATGCATTCTAAGCCAGGAACTAAAGAAAATTTTATGCCAAGCAACCAGAGCTTCCAGGGACTAAGCCACTACCTAAAGACTATACATGGACTGACCCTGGACTCTGACCTCATAGGTAGCAATGAATATCCTAGTAAGAGCACCAGTGGAAGGGGAAGCCCTGGGTCCTGCTAACACTGAACCCCTAGTGAACTAGACAGTTGGGGGGAGGGCGGCAATAGGGGGGGGTGGGGAGGGGAACACCCATAAGGAAGGGAGGGGAGGGGATGTTTGCCCGAAACCGGAAAGGGAATAACACTCAAATGTATATAAGAAATATTCAAGTTAATAAAAAAAAAAAATAGGTATTTTAAAAAAAAAAAATCTCATTCACATACATCATGGTACCGCAAGAGTATTCTAATTACTGCTCAGTTTACAGTTATATTATATTACACTTCATAAATGTCTTAAAACAAATGTACAAATAAATGAATACATACATAAAAAAAAGAAAATTTTAAAAAACATAATCATTTAGTTTACAAAAAAATTTAGTGGTATGATTCTGATCAGAAAAGCCAAAAAAAATTTTTTTTAAAAAATAAAATAAAATCTGCTGTGGACTTCCAACATCAGTGAAATTATAAAATCCTCATCCTTTGTTAAAATTGTATTGTCATTAGAGTGTATGTGCATGTGTGTGTGTGTGTGTGCGTGCATGTACAAGTATGTGTGTGTTTGTGTATGTGGGGGAGGGGGTTATATGGCACCTGTTTGACCATTTCACCGGCCCAGACCCTCATCTTTCCTCTCCCTTGGCTGACCTTCCTTTCGCTGTTTCCCCCTTCCGTGTCCCCACTAAATCCACACAAGGCAATAGTTAGAGCAGCTTCTAACATAACTTGATATAAAACTTTCCTCAAAAGTACTTAGGGGCTAGAGAGATGCTGCCAGCAAGCCTAATGACCCAAGTTCAATTCCTGAAACCCACCTAAAAAGCTGGCTGCTGGTACTGGAAAAGTCACCCTGGTGGTGAATAAGGGAGTACCAGCAGGCTGACTGGGTCAGCTGCCACCGAGGTCTAGATCCAGAGCTTTTGAGTTGGCCCACCCCAAAATCTACATTATCTATGAACTGTTGGGGCACATGAAAGGGCGAGTCCTGCTGATTCAGAACTGCAGGATCTCCATGACTCAGGACAACAACAGGATAACCAGAAGGAGTCCCACTGAGGATCCAATATTGATGGTCACAGAAGCCCAGAACCCAGAGAAGATGTGTGGACAGAGGGGTATACTGTGACATGCTACAGCTTCTACTATGGGATGTTTTCTATGTTTGTTTGTTTGTTTGTTTGTTTATTTGGGGAGGGGAGGTTGTACCAGCAGAGGGCAGATGGGAGGCCATAGGGAGATGAATGGGACTGGGGTTCATGATGTAAAACTCACGAAAAATCAATTAAGAAAAAAAGCTGACTACTGTGGGAGGCATCCCTCCCTCAGCCTACCCAGGAGTCACTAGGAAGCAGGCAAACCAGCTAAGCTGGATTACTAAACCCAGCATCAGAAACAAGAAGGTCTCTGCCTCAAAACAAGATGGAAGGCAAACATTTATAAATGATGTCCTGTGGTTGTCAAACCCCTGTCTTGCTCTCTCTCTCTCTCTCTCTCTCTCTCTCTCTCTCTCTCTCTCACACACACACACACACACACACACACACACACACCAATCAATTAGAGGGAGGAAAACCTTAGTCAAGGGCAGAATCTGATGAAAATGAGGAGACACAGAACACTTAGCAAAACTTCCAGAGCTACCTGGGGAGGAGAGCACACTTTTAACAGAGGGGGCTGCTTTCCTCACATTAACCTGTCTTTCCCTGTCAGCTCCATCCCTTTACTTGACCATCAAGCCCCTGGTGGATTCCTCAGTCCTTCTCAGACTAAAAACACTCAAATGGCAACAAGGTGCAAGCTATACTTTTAAAACAAAGAAACAGACATTTTTCCTAAGATTCCTCTGCTCCGGCAATTTTCACCCAACGTATTGCTCCCAAATAAATTTGACAATAATTATTCACTGCATTCTCACAGTGCAGTAAATGAAATAGACCTAGTGGCACTCGTGTGCCTTCTGTTTCCAACAGCAAGAGGCTGGCCCTGGTTTCTACGCTGCTTAAAGGAGTCATGTTATGTATGGGCAGGCTCTGGGCTCTGCTGAACTACCCTGCTTATATCCTCCCCAAGAAAAGATTTACAAACAGCCTTCCACCTCAAGCAACAAGAACACGCAAAGAGGCTCAGAAGAAATGGGATCAGAAAGGCTAAGGCTGGGTGAACCCCTGATGAAATTGGAATGGACGCGACCCAAAAGCAAGTACTTCATTCACAATACCTGAGATGTATCCGAGTTTCCCTGAAACGGGACAGGGGCCGCCCAGTAAAGGAAGACTTTTCAATGGCTGTTACTGGGCATGGGCTCCACTGCTGGTCACCTGTAAACACATTCTCTTCCTTGCTCACTGGTTAATTCAGAGCTCTACTTAAAGTGAACGTCTGTGATATCTTCTGAATATCAGATTCTCCGGTGATCTTGTTAGCTACACACCGACAGTGACAATTCTCTGAATACGGACAGTTGTTACAAAGAGCAGAAATCAGCGAGGGAAGAAAAGTCCGTTGAAAGAGGGGGAAGATGGGGTTGTGAGTTAAAGCTCTGCAGTTTCCTCTCAGGTTAGGAGAGGATGCCACAGCTGCGCACACTAACACACACGCACGTGGACGTCCTCACGCACACTCAGGGGATTTGTAGAAGAGGAGATCTTTCCATTCGTTCACAGAAAAGACAAACCCAGAACTGTGGCTTTCCCCTCTTTCCAGTTTAGGATTCTTCAGGTGCAGAGCAGGCGGTCAATAAATGCTTACTGAGAATAAAGAAGCAGATTCAATCGGGGAAACCCCTGGCACCTAATGACCGTACATCACAGCTACCTTGGTTCACACACAGGATGGTGGAAGGACTGACCAAGACATAGGAAGAAGAAGCTCTCTGGACAGAATGCTAGCACTGAAATAATTTCCCATCTCCCCATCACCCCTTACCGTAATTCCTTTCTTCCCAATCCATCCGTGAAGACGGACTCAATTCACCTAGTTCTTCAAGACTGTTACAGAAAGGCACGAGTATCCTACCGTCAACATTAAACGTGCATGGAAATGATATTTGATGGAATCCCCCTTGGACTGCTCCCTTCAAACCCACCCCTTCCTCTTATCCACTGGTGACTTGTGGATTTGGTTTTCCCATGCCAATTGCTTCAGCAAAAGGGTCACAATTCTGCCATCGCCATACATGGGTCACAAGAGGGGCCGATCACGTGACAAGAACACGCTGAGCGAATTACTGAACTGTAAGCAAGGGGAAGGAATTCATTGATCTTTGACCCTTAGCCCTCACACCCACAGGCTGCCTTTCCCCCTGCCTTTCTTATCTTCAGGTGCCCATCACACCCCACCCCCCAGCCCCAACCCCACCCCGAGTAGTGCCAGCCTGCGTTCTGTCCCTTCACACCATCCCGCCATCCCTAGTCTTGCCATCTGGAGTCAGTTTTCAATATCTCCGTCTCATCGACTCCCCATCTATTTTAAAGTTACCATCTGAAAGCATACGTTTCCCCCACAGTTGCCCCCTTTCAATTTCCTCTCTGCTTTCATTTATTTCATCCCCTGACTTCCTCTTGCTCTGAAAAGCTCATCTGATTCATTTTAGAAAACTGTTCTGTAAAAGGCCCGGGGCCCGCCTGAGAGAGGAAAGACAGTGGTCTCCCTCCCTGAAAATAGATCACAAGAGCGTTCAGCACATGGCCTCCATCTTCTCTCCTAGCAAGATGGAGCAGGTCCCTCCATGGTGACGTTGAGATGGCCTCTGAGGCTGCCAGCCATTTACCAGCAAATCCCACAGAGAAGCGAACCTGGCCCCTTCTTGGATACCTTTATAATAAACACCAACAAACCCTTCCCCAAATAAGTTTTTTAGCACGTTGTCAGTAAGAGAGTTTTTTAAATTTTTTTTTAGAGTATCCTTCTATCCTATTTCCCTCCAAAGCATTCCCAAATGGACCGTGTGCTCCCTTAGCTTAGTAATCAACTTAGCGCTTGGTGAGCACAAAGGCTGGGCTTGGGCCTCAGCACCAGAGCGAAAAGGATGTGAGGTGAAGACCAAAATGTCCCAATAACCTGGGCTAGAAACAAAACAAAATCAAGCAAATGAAATTAAAAAACAAAACAAAACAAAACAAAAAAAACCAACCCCCCTTCCCCCTCCCAAACACATAGGGAACAAATGTGTCTCAATACCCATTTATTCAAAACTTCCCTTTCCAGAATGCCCAGCTATCTCAATCAATGGATGGGCTCCGACTTTCCCTAATTATCCTGGAGAGTGGTGATTGTGGCCTTTGAATTTGCCCCAGAAGCATTTATTAGTCATGCGTGGGATGCGCGGCTCCCAGGACCACTCGCTCTCCGCTCTCCCGTCATTCTGCATGGCGCCTCTGGTATTTCTTTCACCTGACTTGCTTTTCTTCCTTTCTTTCCCCTCAGCCCAGCAAAGAAGCTTTAAAAAAATGAGGATCTCTCTCTAACTCTGCCCCATTGTCAGCTCAGCGGCTGCTGCAGTCGTTCGGAGCTGGAAGAATCCATGTTGCTAAGCAACCCTTTAGCACCCTGGCTCTTAAGGACAAGGCGTCCAGCTTCCCTGTGAACTCTGGGGGGCCCGAGCTCTGTGCACTGATGGAGGAATGTAGATTCTCTTAATATAGGGCTTGGAGAGGAAACTTCTGAAGTTACCTTTCTTCTCCTTTAGATCTTTTTCTGATTTTCACCAAATTAAATATCACCGGAGGGGCAAAGAAACAGTGCCTAAGCCCTCACATTGGGTTTCCAGGTTGCCACTGATTTCCTGGAAGGACAGAGCTGTTTTTACTACAGATCCTGACATGCCTCAGTTTCTTCCTTGGGAAAACGCAGATGAGCTGCTTCAGAAAGTCATAAGAAATGGGGTTTCCAACAGCATATTAATGAGCAATGACTTAGTCACCATCAGTGAAACGTTAACAAATGGGGGACCATGACCTTCCTCTTTGAGTACTATTCTGAGGTTCCATTGCCATGGGTTTGCCTCACAGAGAACCCTCTGCAGTTCTCAGAGGTAATACTGACTGCCAACCAAAGCTATGTCTCAGGATATTAAAGCATCATCCCCATTTATAGACCTGAAACAGCCTCCCTGTCACTTTCTGATAGAGGTAAGAAATGGATGACTGGGTGACAGTATAGTATCATCAGCTGCAGTGAATTCTCAGTGAAGCGTAAGGCCAAGAGTCCTTACCTAGGACTACTACTTGGCCCACAATGTTTACTCTCATTTCTTCCAAGCTTAGACTTCAAGCCCACGGACAGATGAATGGATAAGGAAGCTGTGGCCTATCTACATGGATGAATTTAGTCACCCACAAGGAAGAACAACATTATGTCATCTTTGGGGAAACAGATGAAGATGGAGATCGTAATGTCACACTGTATTACTTTTATGTCACTGGAGCAAAGAACATGACAGAGACAAGAGACAGAAGATTCATATTGGACTCAGGGTTTCAGAGAACTGCTATCTATCACGACACGGCAGAGTGGCTTGGTCTGTGGAGATGAGAGTACACAGGAGTCACTGTTCACAAAGTGGCAGACAGGAAACAGAAAGCAAGGCCAAACCAGGGGCTAATGTAATCTTCAAAAGCCCACCTCTAGAATCTTACATCCCATACATAGTGAGGCCCTTGCAAAACATCACTATCAACTGCAAAACTGTGTTCAAAGTATGAACCTGCGGGGACGTTCCAGAGTTCAATCATAGCCTGTTTTCTCTCATATACAGAATCTTTTTTTTTTTAATGGTATGACATAAAAGTAAAAGGGAAGCTTCCAGGGAAGAGGCAAGGGACCAGCAGGAGAGAACAAGACAAGAGAGGGAAATGAGGATATAGTCAAAGCACGTAATAGTCAAGTATGATGCCCACTATTGTATACAATAAATATATGCAGTAGAACAAAACAAAGACAACTTCAGGCCCACGTCACTTGAATTGAATACGGCCAAGTAGCAGGTATGGTCAAACAGTCTGCAGGTTGTTTTCCTATAAGCAGTCTGAGACGATCCACAAAGATGGGTCCCAATTCTCTTGACCCAGAAAACTGCACAAAGCCGTGCAAACCAAGTGCCTCGGATCTTCGTGTTCACTTTAAGAACACCCAGGAGACTTCTCAGACCACTCGCGATATGTATACTTGAAAAGCCACAAAGTATCTGACAGTTGTCACGCTACAGAAGCGATGTGAGCCATTCTGGCAGGATAATGTCAGAACTGGGAGCTGCACCCAGACCAAACGGTGGGGAGGTGACAAGGACAATGGCACAATGAGAGCGCTGAATTTTGGCTGCACGTGCTTAAAAACGCAGAGAGTAGCGCTGAACCTAAAGGGTCTGGGTGTTGATCCTCTAATCATTGGACAGAACCAGATGAACAAAGAACACGAGATGCATCCCCAAAGTTACAGAGCTCATGGTCAGATTAACTCAAGTTCCCCCACCGCACTGAGATGACCCTCCCCCACCGCACTGAGATGACCCTCCCCACTGCACTGAGATGTCCCTCCCCCACTGCACTGAGATGACCCTCCCCACCGCACTGAGATGACCCTCCCCCACCGCACTGAGATGACCCTCCCCCACCGCACTGAGATGACCCTCCCCCACCGCACTGAGATGACCCTCCCCCACCGCACTGAGATGACCCTCCCCCACCACACTGAGATGACCCTCCCCTAGTTGCAAAACCAGAAGAGGAGGCTGCACAGAAGAAGACGTCCCCGTAGAGACTGAAGAAATAAAAACTTATGGCATGGGGATAAGTCCAAGATGAAATAAAGGCAAATAAAAATCAAAAAATAAAAGAGTAGAAGGCTAGAGAAGCAGAAATAACCATCGAAAGTTTCTGGTGGTTAGCTCTGTAGCCTCCGTTCTCGCTTCTTGCCAGAGGACGGGAAGGGAGCAGCCTTCCTGTTAGAATGGTGGGGGACAGAACAGAGTGGCTTGTCATGGGTCCTGCGTTAGTTACTTTTCTAGTGCTCTGATCAGGCATCATGAACAAGGCGGCTCACAGGAGGAACTCGTTTGTCTTCCTGTTGGCAGAGGGATAGCAACAGTGCCTGATGGCAGGGCAGAGGTGTGGTAGCAGGAAACTGAGGGCTCACACCTTGAACCACAGTAAGAAGGAGACAATGCACCACTAGGAACGTCAAGAGGCTTTGAAGCTTCAAAGCCTGGTCCCAGTGACACACTTCCTCCAACAAGGCCACACCCACCAAGCTTCAAAGAAAAGCACACCTGCCTCTCTTTACGCCGTAGCTTAGCCTCAGTAACTTGTAGCCAAATTTAGACCCTAAAAAAAACAAGGACTCTCGCAGTTTATATTCTACATCTGAGGTTTTCCCCCAGACTGGGAAGTGTCAACCCTTCCAACAAAATAGCTTTGTGCCCAAAGGAAACACCAAATACACTTAATAAGTAGGAACTGAAAGGGGATCTGCAACACTCAGTCCATCTTTCCATTATGCCAAGAAAGTGAAGCAGTTCTCATCTATAATTCAGATTAGGAAACAGCATGCTTCCAACCAGCTAGCTTCTATTTACCGTGCACCACTGCATACCGAGCATTTTTTAGGACAAGGGGAAGCCACAGAGATCCCTAGGACAAGCTGATCTTCTAGAACATTCTCACAGAAAGATCATGAGACACAGCCCTGTCTTCACGGTTCACCTGAATGGTGGACCAATCATTTTACTGCTCAGTGATAAACATTGCTAAGGTCTCATCTGCTCTAAGGGTGCACGTGAGCACGCATGTGCATAGATGTGGTACGCATACATGTTCCTGTCAGTGTGTGCATGTGTGTGAAGGCCAGAGGCTGACATCAGGTGTCCACAGTTTCCACTAACCCTAGATGCTGTCAATCTGGGTAGACTGGCTGACCAATGAGTTCCAGGGATCAGCCTGCCTCTCCCCTTGCAAGTATCAGGATTATAAGCATGTGTTGCCATAGTCAGCCATTTACACAGGAGCTTGGGATCTAAATTCAGGTTGCCATGGTTACCCAATAGACATTTCGGTGAAAGAACCACCTCCCCAACCCCTGACCAAAAATATTAATATGTCACCTCAGGGTCTCCATGGCATAAATTAGGATCCCACATACAGCCTAACTTTACTGTCAAAATTCCACTTTATAGCTACAGTGAGGTATGACTGACATATCATATAATACATGCATTTAAAGTATACAATTTAAAAGTTTCGACCTTTGTGTGCCCAAGAAACTATCACTAGAAACAAAGTAATAAACATCCCCACTACTCGGGTTTCTTTGTTACTCACTCCTTTTTCTTTCCCACTAACCCAAGACCAAGGCACCACCAATAAGCTATCTATTGCTAGAGGCTATTCTGCATCTTCTAGAATTTTAATGATATAGAATCACATAGCATGTACTTATGACTGGCTCCTTCCACTTAATATCATCATTTGGAAACTAGTTCTCCCTGCTGGGTGAACTGAGTGTCTTGTTCCTTTACTTGCTAAGTGTTCTGCATTGTTTGGATAGATCAAAATATCCAGTCGCCTGTCAATGAACATTTAGGTGGCTTCCAGATTGGATTATGAGACAATGAAGCTGATATATGTACTAATGTACAAGTCAGCATTTACATATGCTTGTGTGTGTGTATATATACATATTATATATATAACTATATATATATAATATATATTATATATATATAACTTCTCCAGGAAAAAACATGTTGGAGTGCAATCTAACTTTTAGATTCCACAAAAGAACCTTACATATTGTTTGCTCCATGGTATGCATTCCAGCAACAGTGCAAAAGCTCCCATTTCTCTGCATCCTCTCCAACCCTGGCAGCTCTATCTGCAGAGGTGCAAGGGAACCCAGGATGGTTTGACTTTGAGTATACCGAGTGACGGTGAGAAGAGATGTCTCTTCAGTCTTCATGTGCACTTCTGTCAGATCTTGTTCTTACTGTTGAGTTTTAAATAATTTTCACATATCCAGGAGTATCTTTTATATGCTGTGTATCACAGACACTTTCTTCTCCCAGTCTCTGGCTTTCCATTTCATTTTCTTATCAGCAGATTTTTGGAAAGGAGAAGGTTTCAAGTTCCATAAAGAACAGATTATCTGTATTCTCTCTCTCTCTCTCTCTCTCTCTCTCTCTCTCTCTCTCTCTCTCTCTCTCTCCCTTCCCCCCCACTCTGTGTGTGTGTGTGTGTGTGTGTGTGTGTGTGTGTGCACATGCACATGGTGCTATATCTGCCAAATCCCTTCCGGAAGTTTAACTTTCCTTCTTACTTCCTTTCTGGTTCTATGCATACAAGTCTGTGATTCTATAATAATTCTGGCTCTATGCACTGAGAGATTCCCTTGGCCAATTGAATTCATTTGGCAGAAATTCAAGCTTTTGATGTTTTCTGCTTTTTTTTTTTTTTTTGCTACTCGTACACTGTCCTGAGGAACACGGCTATCAGATTTTCTTGAAGTTAGCTACTCTAAGTGTTCTAACTTTGCGCAGCTCTTTAAAGGTGAGTTTCCAAGTCATCAAGTCAGACTGTAAGAACTGAAGCCCAACCTACACATCTACAATAAGATGAATGGATGAAGAATATGTGACACGTGTACACAGCAGAATATCAGTCAGCCATAAAGAAACATTATCATCTGCAACATGGAAGGAACTAGGAGATGTTAAATGAAGGCAGCCAGGATCAAAGAAAAGGAAGAGGAAGAAAAATCATGGTCTCACTCTATAGGGAATATAAAATGTTGGCCACATTGAAGTTAAGAACAGAATGGTAGTTACCAGAGGCTATGGAATAGGGCATGAAAATGTTTCTCAATGGGAACAGTTAGAAGCAACAAGTTCCAGTGTGCATACAAGGGTGACTACATAGCAATAAGGTACTGTCTCTCTCTCAAAAACCTAGAAGAATGAATCCTTAATGTTTTCAAATGTTTGTAATAATATAGACTAATATTAGTACTTATCAAAGTAGCACACAGGATCCCAGAGGCACATGAAATTTTTATCTTATGTACTTGCTTACAATCAATTTAAATTTGAATGTACAGTAACAACAACAACAACAGTAATAATAATAATAAATGGGCTCTAGGCTCAGGCAACGTGGACTCAGGTAGCAAGATGGCTACACCTACCTATGTGGTTTCACATATGTGTTATTTACCACTGGGTCCACCTCATCTATAAATAAGAACATCAGAAATACATGTGTACCACAGGGCTGTTACAAAGCTTAACCGAGAAAAGACACACAAAGTATTAACATTGCTCCACTGTGTATACAGTGATTATTCAAGAACTGCTAATGTATTTATCATGACAATATGCTTATACACCAAGGGCAGAGATGGTGATGTAGTGCCATCCTGGCTGGCACAGCATCCTCAGAACTGTTGTCAGGTAAACCTGTGCTCCCTGACGACCCCTGCTCGCTGAAGAAGACATCGCACACAGTGATAGACATGGGCGTATGTTTGTCTTTCTGACTCATTTTCTTCCTGTCAGGATGGAAACATCCCATTTACAGAAACCCTGGCCTGCTTCCCTCAGAAAGGACAAAATGTTCATTCCCCTTACTCACTCACGCCCTCCACGTACACAGACTCTTTTGTATTTGCTGTGAACAATCAAATTCTGGAAGCAAGGCATACTTAAAATCTCAATTGAAATGATCTCAGTATAAAGGCTCTGCAAGCAACCGTGTTTCTCTACTTAATTTGCTCTGTTTACTTATGGTAAAGCTCTTGTTTGCTTTCTTTCAACCTCTAGGGAAAGCGTCTCTACAAGTACAACTGATTACATGAGCACAGAAAGTGGGCGAGGTTCTGTTCCTTTGTTGAGGAAGCTGGCCCGCACTCTGTGTTTTAGAGACACGGGAGGGAGACTCTATCAATCTCACCTACATGAAGGCAGATTTAGTTTTCTAAATCGCATCTGTGGGGAAAGACTTTAAGTGAAGTCGCTGAGCAAGCTCGTCTTCCTCACATACGGATCCTGTGTGCTGGTGCAACACTGGGTGTCGTAATTCAACACGATTACTACCAAACACAAGGAAGCTTGGGACATCATGGCCACAGTTCACAGAACATTCTCACACTCCTTACACATTGACACACCAGTCCTGGGAGTTAGGGATTCTGAACGTGTGGAAACGAGAAGGCAGAGACTAAGAGTCCGGCAGCAGAAAGTTTTTCTTCTCTAAAAGTACTTAGTTCTGAACCACTCACTCAGCCTCACTCAGCATCCATGTTTGTGCATTCCTGGCTTTCACAACAGGCATCCAGCTCAGCTCTGCCCAGACCCTAAAGGATGCTATGCTCTTATGAACCTGGGTTCAACAGTTCCACGCTCCCACCCAGGACCTCAGCCTTAATTCCTCAATTCCGAAATTCTTTTCTCCAATTTTTTATGTCAAACAAAAACTTCAAAATTAGTGCATCAAAGTTATCTCCGTCTAAATCTACCAATTGCCAACATTTGGCCATACGTGATTTATACATGCTCATACATATATAAGTATTCAGGAATAAATCAAATACTTGTAATATAGTTAATATAATACAGATGTTTATATTTGAAATACAGTGTTTACATTGGTCATGTAATATATAAAGATTAGCATGCAATTACTTTATATAATTTGTTTTGTACATATATGGAGTATATGTGTGGGTTATGTGCACACATGTGGAGATGGCAGATGAGGACATTAGATGTCTTGTTCTAGTACTCTCTGCTTTACTGCCTTAAGACAGGGTCTCTCAGTGAGCCCAGAGCTAGTCCTGCAGCCACCAAGCCCCACTGAAATGATTCCCTATATCGATACAGCACACATAAACCTACACACATAGTGGTGAAGTTAAGCACACTGTCATGCCAGCCTTCTGTGTGGATATTAGGATCTGAGCTCAAGTCCTCATGCTTCTACAGCAATAGATCTTACCCAGAGCCATCCCGCTAGCTCCGTTTTTAGTATAATTTAGATATATGAGGAGAAATGGTATCCTGGCACTGCAGGGAAATGGATGGAGCTGGAGATCATTTTGTTAAGTGAAATAAGCCAGATGCAAAAACATAAGCACCACATATTTTGCCTCCTATGCAGAATCTATATTTAAATCTACGCACATAAGTGTGCACACATGTAAGAAGAAAGGGGGCAGGAGAGGGGAGGAAGATATCTGAGGGGAACAGGCAGAGAAAGGGGAGAGACCAACAGAATGCATGTGACATGAGAAGGAGAAAGGACTGCTTGGAGGAGAATGAGGACAGGCAAGAAGGACCATGGAGGGTGGGAGTGTGGAATGGGGGAGGGGGAGGAGAAAGACAAAGTAGAATGTGGTATGTGTGCAAGATCGTAGTAAAATAAATCCCAGGCTTTTGAATGCTAACAAAACCTTCTAAATACATTTCTAAATATACAAACAAGGACAGTCTCTAACATACACACTCAAGAAAGTTAGCACTGCGGGGTTGGGGATTTAGCTCAGTGGTAGAGCGCTTGCCTAGCAAGCGCAAGGCCCTGGGTTCAGTCCCCAGCTCCGAAAAAAAAAGAAAAGAAAAAAAAAAAAAAAAGAAAGTTAGCACTGATACGATCTAATGAGCTTGTAGTCTGACTTGGAAGTCCCCTAAAGTGGCCCACATGTGCCCTTTGCAGCTGTTGCCCGAGTCTAGAACGCAGTCTGGAATCACACACTACACTTAGACGTCATCTTTCCTTTGTCTCCTTTAAACAAAACAGATTCCCCCATCCTCCTTGTGTCTGGTCACTGGTACTGAAGAGTAAAGCCTTCACCCCTGGATTCGTTTCCTTGTTTTCTCCCGGTGTAACTCAGGGTGAGCAATGGGCGGAGAAGAGAGTTTTCTTCCTCTGTTTTCTTCCTCTTGGCTTGGTTGTGTTGAGCTACCTCCTCCCTTGTGAGGAAGCAGTCCACGGGCTGACACTGAGGATACTCTGTTCCGAACAACCTTTGCGCTTACTAATTTTACCATGCCCTCATCGTCCTTGCCAGAATCCCTGTGGTGATTTATGAAGCACCGCAGTGGCTATCTGCCATATTTTATCTTCCATTGCCCCTCTACATTTTAATTGACATTCTGCAAAGGCATCTTGTGGAAGTTAAAAATGCATAGGGACTGCCACATAAGAGTGCCATAGGAGAATAAAGTAGCTCCTGGTGATAGTGACTCTTTAGAGGAAGGGCACAAGGCCACAGTGAACACGGGAGTCGGTGACTTGATGTGTAACGAGATACTTCTCTGTCGTTGATCTGGTTCAAAGGGATTCTCCATGAAGAATGTGGGTGTTTACCATGTTCTTTGTGTTAGGATGATGATGGGATGCTGGCAAAAGATCTAAAGAAACTACATTTTTTTAAGCTCCACGTGATAACCCCTAACTTCCTCCCCAAAGCAGAAGTCCTAGGAAAAGCACACTGAGAAAATTAGACATGGCTGAAAACTCAGATCATCCCTAAAGTATGTTTGGCTCTGAGACGTTTTTGATGCTATATATCAAGTACCCCCAAAACTGTATTCTTTCATCTCATACAGCTCCAGTTCAAAGGAGGAAAAAATACATTTTTTCCATGGCTTTCTACCCCCAGAAAGATGTCTAAGCTTTGGCCGCAATGCTCCAGTGAATGATTATGCTGTGACTGTAGATGCAGTGGGAGGCTCGAGTCTAGCGCTCTCAGAGTCTACCCCTTTCATTTAATCGTACTGAAACTCAGGGCCAGGTCAACAGAATGCTTTACTTTTGACTCAACATCTCATGTCTCCGGTTTTCAGCAGAGTGGTGCCATCTACTTCGGTACTACTGGGAAGGTAGCACTAATGGAAAGTTACATTAAGTTATGCTGGAAACCACAGAGCTAAGAGACAATGTGTTTTATATATAAACCCACTCAGGTGCCAGAAAAATGCAAATGTGGTGTGCTGGCACAAGGTAAAGTCATTTGAGAGGGGGAACCTCAATAAGAAAATGCCTCCATAGAATTGGGCTGTAGGCAATTTTCTTAATTAGTGATTGATGTAGGAGGGCCAGCCCATTGCGGGTGATGCCATTCCTGGGCTGGTGGTCTTGGTTCTATAAGAAAGCAGGCTAAGCAAGCCATGGAGAGCAAACCAGTAAGCAGCACCCCTCCATGGCCTCTGCATCAGCTCCTGCCTCCAGGTTCCTGCCCTATGTGAGTTCCAGTCCTGACTTCCTCCATTGGTGAACAGTGATGTGGACTTATAAGCCAAAAGAACCTTCTCCTTATCACCCTGCTTTTGTTCATAGTGTTTCATCACAGCAATAGTATCCCTAACTAAGGCAGTGGGCTGGTGAGAGGGCTCACTAGGTAAAGGCACTTAACACCAAGCCTAACATGGAAAGATAAAGTCCTAAAAGTTGTCCTCTAACCTCTACACGCTCACTGTGGTACATGCACACACACACATACACATCGCACATACACACACACGTACTAAATAAAATAAATAAATATAAATTTTCAAATTTAATAAGCTTTCCTTATTTATTGAGCTTTCCCAAAACATTGAAAGGAAAGTTCTATTTCTCAAAAGTTAATATGTCAGTATTAAAGAAGACAGTGGATAGTGTGTGTATAAATATATTTATAGACCAAGGAATGTAGGAATCTCTCCTGCTGTGTCTCCTCTGAAACAGGTCTACCTCAGAGCCAAAGTTCTACATCTGTGTCTCCATCAAAGGGTCCCAAGAACATCACTTCATTTCCTTTTCCCCACCAGGTTTGCTTCACACATCTGGGCTTCCTCAGTTAAGCATCTCCTCTATGATTTCAACTATTCACAAGCCAGAACAGAATAGCCGTAGCCACTGATAAAACACAAGGAACCACGATACACAGATGTAGCCAGTGCTGATATTATAGCAGACAGCAATGGAAACGCACTCACTCTCCTTGGGAGAGAAAGACTTTGAGTTTAGAAAGCTACATTTTTTAATGTTGAGGAAAAAGTTTTGTGTCTGGATCTGAAATTCTGAATAGATACTGCTCCAAGTCACAAGTAGAGTTAGCAAAGATTAAAAACTGACCAGTCAATTTCCAAAGAAAAGAGAAAAGACCACTTACCCCTTCCCTCTGGCATTTCTGCACTGTACTGCCTTCGTTTTCTTATTGTCTCCTCTTAGATGCTCTCATATCCTTCTTCCCCCATGAAGAGTCAAACCTCATATATCTTTTCCGCCACTTAGGGTCATAGCCGATACTCAATAAAACCATCTTGGCTGGGTTTAAGGCCAAAACAATCTACAAAATACCCCTTATTACCAACGTTTTACCAATGCTTGCCTAACACATTTCCCAGAAAATGAAGACCTTCTACAAGCACTTGGTGTGCCCTGTATGTCTTTGAGGTCAAAGGAGATCTTTCACATTAAGGTAATGCATTCATTCAGTGGAAACTACTAATAACCCTGTCATGTGCCCAGCACATGCTCTCTGTAGGAAGCAAAGACCTGACTCCTCTGGATCTTCAGGATGTAAATCTTCTTATGCAAAGACAAAAGGAATCCTATGCCTTGTCCAATTTTAGAACACTTCAATATATTTGCAAATATATTGCTTGCGATTCTATAATTTTCTTTCAACATTGGTAAATAAGTTACTTATATCAACTAGCAACAATATGGCTTAGATTCAGTCATACTGACTTCATATCTATACATAAAATAGCATAATCTTAAAGTCCTTTATCATCAAATTGATAAGCACACTGACCCCATTAATAAAAAGTGCATTAAATCTTGTATGTCACAGGAGCAGTTCATGATACCTTCGCCTTGATCCTCTCCTCTCTCTCTCTCTCTCTCTCTCTCTCTCTCTCTCTCTCTCTCTCTCTCTGTGTGTGTGTGTGTGTGTGTGTGTGTGTGTGTGTGTGTGTGTGTGTGTGTGTTGTACATAGATGTGGGTGCATATGCGTGTGTGAGTGCACAGAAACCAGAAGTCAACACCGGTGTCTTCCACTGTTGCCCTCCACATTATTCCTTGAGGCAGAGTCTGTCATTGAATCTGTACACTGCTAATTGACTAGCGAGGCTGACTAATGGACTCCACCTGCCTCTGCACAATTCTGGGTTTACAGATAGGCACCGACACAGGGGCTTTTACATGGGTTCAGAGAATCCAAATTCAAGTCTTCGCACCTGCCCAGCAGCAGTTTGCCCACTGTGCCATCTGCCCGGCCCATTAGTCCTTCATTTTAAGGTTTCCTGTGTCATTTCCCATTCGGGATGCTCTCCTTCCCACCCCACTTCCTATCCACTCTGTCTATCCAAATTCTTCCTTCTGCTTCATGTTGGCATCTCTAACTAGCTAAATTATGCTGACTAAATTCACAATCTCAAAAATATACATGTGTATGTGCATATATATTCAACAATTTATTATGTAAATCTCAAACCAATCTAAGTTTAAATTTTCCTGTATTCGTCTGTAACTAATTCAGGTAAGGTTCTTCTTGTACCCTCTCTTTTCTCCCTCCACCCTATCCTCTCCTTCCCTCCCTTACATTCTCTCTCTCTCTCTCTCTCTCTCTCTCTCTCTCTCTCTCTCTCTCTCTCTCTCTGTGTGTGTGTGTATGTGTGTGCGTGTGTGTGTGTGGTGTGTGTGTCTCTTCCTATCTATCTATCTCACAACACATCAATACGATATAGCAAGCTATGGGGGAACATACCTATCCCTGATGTGTGCTCACTAAAACTCACCAATTACAATTTTACGCATTTTAGAAAGTTGGAAGTGTGACTAAAATGTCTCTTGGTACTTACAGAATCATAAACAAAACCTTATATTTTAGTTATTTGATAAATGCTTCTAGATCACAGTACTAATAAACTAAAATAAATTCATTCTGCATATAGGCAAACTTCAGGAACAAAGATATTTTCGTGAAGAAAAATGAGGTAGAACTCTCTCTTAACAACTTGGCCTAATATTGTTAATATCACATTGCTGTCTTCACAGGGTAAGGTAGCATCCTTGACAGTCTCCAGGTTATGTGTTATTAATGCAGGAATAAAAAGTTCAATATCAAAAACACCAGAGCTAATAATATCATGTACATCAAAACCAATAATACATTATGACTCCTAATAAACAAACTCTTGTCCTTTTTCCCGAGAGGTGACAAGGTCACAAGAAATGGCAGTTTGTCCCTGAACAGTAGAAAGGCATGTCAGGCAATGAAACCACTTCTGGTTTGCGAGGAGGACTTTAAACCAGCTCAGCATACCCACTACCCAACCATACTAGGAAGCAAGATGTCAAACCGAACTTTTCCATAGTTTTTGAAAAGTCCTGACAACAATTAGAACCAAGAAGACCAGAAAAAGTAAAAAACATGAGAGCCCAGTCTCAATGGAAGAACAGGCAGAGGGGTGGCCAGTGAAGGCACCCATTTCTGAGGAAACTCATACACAAGCCATAACACAGGGAGCAAAGGGCAAATGGTATTACTGAGGGCAATACTGACATCTCTGACTACTATACCCTTAGGCGTCTCCCAGGTCTCCAGAAGTACGTGTACACACTCACAAAGACACATACATGCTTGTGCACATACATAACTACTGCGTAGTGTTAACGTGAAACCAGCGCTCAATCCTCAACAAGGGGCCAAACACTTTAAAGTGAATCTAGGAGCTCCCTTTTGTAGTGTTAGACTTGTACAAAGAAGACGAACACATCATGCTACTCTCATAATCCCTACAAGTTGTTGGCAACAGAGGTCTTGAGGCTTTTAAAAGAACACAGGTTTCTGCCATTGTTCTTAGCTCCCTACTAGATCTCTATGGTAAAACCCTATAGCTGAGGAGACCATGCAGCTTGATCGCAGGACACAGAGAAATCGTGAAGGAGCTAAGACGAAAGCATCCTCCCAACTAGACGGCATTTGTGGGGTCAGGCTGTGTTACTCAGGCTGCTGGGTAGAAAGTCATCAATGGTCTCACTAAGACATAGACCATGTACTCTACCATGCTCACCCACCAGCAAGCTGTGCTCTCCGGTGCAACAGTGGTGATATTGGAGCTAATCAATCACTTTGTGATTGACATAGAAGGAAACACGCACTTGATACTAGAAACCTGGTCAAAGGCTTATTCCTGGAGAGGACATGGGCCCAAGGAGATGTTGGGGAGAGAGGACGTGTTGTTTATTAAACTGTCTCACAAACCACTGTCTTAAACGCTGAGGGAACATTGTTGTGAGAAGAAAGCAGAAACTGGGGAAGGGAGCGCTGATTGAACTGGGCCGTTCAAAGCATCTCCAGGGCATCATCTGGCAACCACCCTGCTGTCTTCCTGCAAAATAAAGCATTAATGCCCAGGTTGGAGAAGCAGAAACTCTAGGCAGGAAAACAAAGGGGGCCCCTGCTAGATGCAAATACGCCTTGAGAGGCGGTGTAAGTTTTGCTTGCTCTCCATCAAAAACGGTTTGGTGGATTGGTGCCAAAACTAGAAATAAAAGCCTGCTTTTTCTCCTCCCTGCACCATCCAGAGTTGCCTTTGAAGTCACATGTGCTCCACAGGGCACAGACAGAAACAGAACTCAGATACTTTCAAAATCTCACTGAGTATGGTGTGGAATGAAACTGACCTTCAAACATTTACAAAAAGACATTTTTGGCTCCCAGTGAGCTATCCTGAGGTTCTCTATTATGCCCTGGAATTTAAATCCGTGTTTCCCTCTGGTTATACCTTCTGGTCCCAGAGACAGGCTCAGGGTCTTGGCCCAGTCACCTGGATCGGGCTCAGGCACCACCTGTGTGGACCTGCTCCTGCTCCTAGCTTGTAGGGTCTAGGGCTGGCTTAGCAGCCACCTGGCAAGGCTTGGCTAAGTTTGTAGCCTTCTGGTCAACCCTAATCAGCTCCCCAGGAGACCACGGTCCTTTCTTAGCTTGCCATTCTGCCTTAGCAGAATGGAGAGTGTGCAGCTGTCCATTATACATGCCTGGTGCTTGATATATAAGAGGAAGAAAAATACCACATGTGTAGTAGTGAAAATACCACATCCCGTAGTCTTTGTGCAAAAGCAGGCAAGTTCCTGTTAAGTCTCAAGATAGCATAGTATAAATAAATATTTAGATTGTCTCATTTTGTTTGATACCAAGACACTGAGCTTAGAGTAAGAGACCACCCTGAATCAGTGCCACGCAAATAGAAGTTAAGAGATGGGGGGGGAGAACATTTATATTTTTTTATGTGTTAACTCACCCACTGTAAGAACTCTGAAGGGGAGAATCAAATAGCAGGTGCTTGGTGTAAGAGATTTAATTGCCAACTATATCAGAATATGGGATCTTTCCTCTGGAAGTGCCACTAGAACTGAAGAGAATCTTAATGACCAACGAATCCAATAACTTAAGAAGAAATGGATGCCCAGAAGCTAATGGTTCAGACTAATAGAGTCAAAGAATATACAGCCCATTTAGGAGTCTCCACTGACCAGAGATAAGACAACTCTAAGATAGAAGGAAATAACTGTAATGGATTCAAACACAGAATCCATAAAACCCTTGGGTTTATCTGGAGTTGACAGGTTACTCACAGTCCTTCCACCTGCTAAAAAGAAGGAAATACTCCATTGTCTGACCTCCAGCAGGGAACCACAAGCCTCGCAAAATCATTGTTTTAAAGTCTGGGGGGGATGTACCCTGCTTTTGCTTTATGCTATAACTCAGAATAGTTAAATAACTCGTAACAAAATGGTCGAACAGGCTGTATTCCTGTACTTAGGGATATATAAACGAAGCCCGGCATTTGAAAGAGAGAAAGAGGAGGTACAAGGGAGGGTTTGGGGGACAGAAAGGAAAGCAGGAAGTGATCTCAATGTGGGGTGGATGAGAGGATTAAGGTATTTTTGTTTATAACTCCCAGAGAAGACCAGCAATATTTACAAGAAATATACTAAGCAAAAAGCTGATGTTACACAAAGACCCAAATGACCAGAATCAAGGTGAGAAGGTCACAGGCAGGTTGACAGCTAGTTTAAAACCTGTGGTGTCTAAAGGGCCATTCACAGGTAGGTGAGTCAGGTGGCCCCCTTCTCTGGTTGACCAATGCTGCCTGCATTGCATCAAAGAACTTCTGACTATAAAGAATCATGGGGGTTGGGGATTTAGCTCAGTGGTAGAGCACTTCCCTAGCAAGTGCAAGGCCCTGGGTTTGGTCCCCAGCTCCGAAAAAAAGAAAAGAAAAAAGGAAAAAAAAAAAGAATCATGTATGTGGAGTGTGTGTTATGAAAGGAAAACACCCTGAAAGCAAAAACAAGGAGTGAGGTGGAGGAGGGGAGGACTTCAAAGCATAAAGACAAAGATCGAATCAAACTTTTCAGAATCCGTGTAAGCAAGAGAGGGGAGAGTGAAGTCAGCATTTAGCTTTGATTGAAAGGAAGCTCTACCAACCTAGAATTCTGTACCCTGTGAAATCATCCTTCGAAACTAAAGGAAAAATAAAGTTCTCAAAACTTGAGAGGATATGTTTCCAACACATCTACTTTACAATAAATGGCTGAGTTCTTTGGAATGAAGGAAAATAATGAAGCTCAGAAACAGGGCTGCATGAAGAAGGCTTTCATCAAAGAAGGAAACGGTGAAGTAAAATCAAAACTATTGTCGTTCTATTCCTAGTTAATCTAGCAGGTAAATTTGCTCAAACTACAATCAAAAGCATTCTCTTCTGCAAGTTTCTGTGCACGAGTCCTATGAGCTTATGCATTTGCTCATAGCTGTTGATCTGTTAGTACAGGGATGGGAGAGAAGGCTGAAGGGTGTCTTCTTATTTCCATGCATTCGCCTAACACAATTAAAACAAACAGCAGAACAGTGGGAAAGACGAACAGAGCAGGCTACAACAAACACAGCACCCATAAAGAACAGTAGCAAAAATGGCGAGGGTTGGTCCAACTTGCACCAAGCATCAGTATCCCAAAGGTATTAACTGAGAGACAAAGATCATCAAAGTGAATTAAAACACAAACCCCAGGCTTACGGGCTGGTGCATCATGTAAAGCCTCTTGCTGTCAAAACCCAGTGATCGCAGTCTGATCCTCTAGGACCCACATGGCGGAAACTGATTCTTTAAGTTGTCCTCTGACTTCCACACACATCCCACGGCACCTGCACACCCCGACACATACTCACATACAAAATAAAAAGTGTGATGTTTTCTAAGGAAATACATCTCAACTGATTGTTATCTGTAAAAAAAAAATCACTCTAAATATATATCTGTTAAGAGTAAGTTGACAGAGATAAATATGTAATGCTACTATATAAAGTGAGGGAATGACCCATCCATTGTATGGTTAAGGGGGAGGTCTTTACTGTTAGATATGAGGGGGAGTGCAGACAGAGGTATCTGGGGGAGTTCAGAGCAGGAAGAGATAGTAGTGTACTGAACAGGAACATGAGAGGAGATTGGGAGAGAAAGACAAAAAAGAGAGAGCAGAAAAGGTGACCAAGAGGACCAAGAGAGCTAGCTCATGACTAAAACAGGAGGGTGATATAGGAAAGAGAAGCTGGTAGAAGATTCAAGAAATCTCTCCTTGAGCTGGAGAGATTTAGCATAGCATGGTGAGAAGAGACCGGGCAGTTGTTAGAATGGCGAAACCTGTAGGCCAGCGGACCCCTTGATACTCGAATAGACACCACGGTTAGCTGTTCATCCTGAGTTCCTTTCAGACCTGGCAGCTACCTCAAATGAAAGTAACCCAAGACTTAAACAGAGACCTAAAAGCATCAAAAGCTATCAGGAATCAAGAAAACCATTACCTAACGACAGAGGAATCGATGCTCTGAGAACATGAAACAGCCCTTAAGGTACGTGCATGTAATAACGGAACATCAAAGTATGCAAAAGCAGAACCCTCAGGAGAGGTGGATGACGCTGCTCGGACAGAACTCAGTATTCTCTGTCCAAAGTGGACAGCTGGCAGCATATCTAACCGAGCTCTGCGGACAATTTCATTCTACCGTAGCAAAATAAAGGCTTTAAGCTCACTTGGGACATTTGCTGATGTCAACCACATTAATCCCAACTGGGCAAAGGCAGGCTGGGTATAGAGGTACACATCTATAATCTCAGTACCAGGGAAATCAAGACAAACAGCTTACAGTAAAATCTGAGGTCAGCCTGGGCCACACAGCGAAATTTTATCTCAATAGAAATGAAAACAATAATAATTTGAAAGAACAGAAATCATATAATATCCGCTACCAGAGCACAATGGAATTAAACTAAAAATAGGTAATAGGGAGAGCCCATGTGTGGATCAGTTGACAGTGTTTGCTTAACATTCACAACGTCCTAGTTCACGTAGAACTACGTGTAGTAAGGCATGCTTGTGGTCCCAGCAGAGGAGCACTGCAGGCAGAAAGATCAGGAGTTCAAGGCCATCCTGAGCTACTTAACAAGCTCAAAGTCAACCAGAGATACATGACACCCCATCTCAAAAAGATGGTGGGAAAGGGAAGCTTTAACTTTCTTGCCTTTAAAGATGGAAGACTAAGAATTCTGTACAGACCCTACTAATCCTTTAAGCTCTGCTCATGATTAAGTTGCTCCTTCATGACCACATTCTGTCAAAGCAGTGTCCAAGTAACTGACAGACAAGGAACGCTATGCCATGTGGACCTTGTAAATAATCATGTACGCTTTCTCCCACTTACCTTATCCCAAATGAACTACTGGTCTCCTGCCTGGATCCCAAGAGGATGGAGGTGGGGTTTTCCACACCCACCTAAATGCTTCAAATGGGCCCGTGTCTTAATTAATGACTTTCTAGCTCAGAAAGCACAAGGCTAAATGTATTCACTGGTGAGTCTGGAGAGCATCTGAAAGTGACGCACTAACATCCCACCATCTCTTTTCAGAGACTAACAGCTGAAAGAACGCTTCCTAACTCGATTCATGAGGCTAGCATCTTCCTAAAACCAAAACTAAACAGAAACAAAGACAGCGTGTGTCCTCCTCAGCTAGATCTCAGTGGACTGCTATGTCTCTCACTGTGGAGATTCTTCTTCTGTAAAAATAAATACTCACAAGCAACAAAACCAAAGAGGAAAGAAAAACTGGCTACAGAAAAGCACAGCCAAGGCCAAAACAATACAATGCAGAGTGATGTCACCCACCACAATCTTCTTGAAATCCATGTAGGGCCTGTGGGGGTAGACAGAGCATGACAGCGACCCGACCTTACTATTGAAATAGAGGCACCCACCATCTTGCTTCTTCCTTGCACTGAACTAATCATCTCTTTCAGCCACTAAGTTTGAAAGAGGATAGAAGAAGAAGAAACAAAGCTCATCTGGCAAGGTGCTAGATCAAAGCACTCCTAATACCTGTCCCTAAAATAGAGTTGGCAAGGGTTCCTGGCTATTGTTTGAAGTACTCAGAAGCACCAAGGGCTTGCTGCCTGCTCTCACAGAAAAGCAGATAGAACTTTCTTTTTTCATTTCTTTAGCATGTGTATGTACTTACATTAAGGTATAATCCTAACACTACATGCCTACCTAAAGTATACAATCTAGTGGGTTTTGAATATTCACCAAGTCCTGTGGCATAACCAACACGTAATTCCAGAACATTCAGCGCCATCCACAGTTGCTCTCCACTTTCTCCAAGATCCACTGGCAAGCACTGATCTGCTTGCTTTCTATCCTATGAATTCACCTATCCTAGACATAGATAGATGGTAGGTAGGTAGATAGGTAGGTAGATAGATAGATGATAGATGGATGGATAGATGGATGGATGGATGGATGGATGGACGGACGGACAGACAGACAGATATAAAATCATATAACATACGGCTCTTGGTATCTGGTTTCTACTTGAAATTTTTAAGACAGCATATTATAGCAATGTGTCAGTACGTCACTGATTTCCAGGAGTAAATAACATTCCTTTGCCTTGATGTACCACACTCATTCACCCATTCATCAATCAATAGAACTCCTTCTGTTCTGTGCAGCTACCATGCTCAATGCTGCGATGAGCATTCATGGTCGAGCATTGGTACAAGCATGTTTTCCCTTAGAGAAGTAAATTCCAAGGATACGCATTGGCTTGTGTGTAATTCTGCTTCATTCACTTCTTGAGGAACCAACATCAAAGCAGCAGCTCCAGCCTACATCCCTGACAGCAATGTCCAAGGCTTCCAGTTTGTGGCCATGATTGCCAACGTTTATTATTACCTATTTATTACTATATCCATTCTCAACAGTATGACACAATAGATACCTGAATGTAATCTCAATTTGCATTTCTGTAGTTAAAGATATTGAGACTCTTTTCAGTGTGCTTGATGACCATTTGTACGTCTGCTTTGGAGGGTTTTTTTTTGTTTAACATTTTTGCCCATTTAACTAAGTTTGTATTTTCTTCATTGAATGCTAACAGTCCTTTGTCTGGGGCACAATCCCTTTCTTGTATGTATGAGCCAGCATAGCATTCTAAGGGGGCCTTCCCACTTTCTTGCAACTGACTTCTGAAAGACATGTAGGTATACAACTGCATTTAAAAATTGATGATTTTTTTTCTTTATTTCTTCAGTTTCTGGTGTGTTGTATAACCACTGCCTAATCCAAGGTCACACAGATTTATGCAGTGTATGAGCCTGTGTATATGTGTGTGTGCCAGTGTGTTATGTATATACGCTTCTGTGTATGTGCCTGTTGTGAATGAGTGCCAGTGTGTGTAAGTGTGTGTTTTTGTGCCTGCATGAGTGTGTGTGTGCCTGAGTGTGAGCCTGTATGAGAGTATTGTGTATGTACATGTGTGTGTACCTTGAGTATGTGTATGTGTCTGTGTCTGTGTGTGTGTGTGTGTGTTTGTGTGCCTGTGTGTGAGTGTGTCTATCTGTCTGTCTGGTGGGCATGCATGCATTCATGTGTTTCTTTGTGTGTTTCAGTCCTGAGCATTCTCTGCTTCTAGATCTCACTTTTTAAGTCTTTGGCCCACCCTGGGCTAATTTTATATGGTGTGAGGTCGAGGTCTAACTTCACTCCCTTGGCAGCTTTCCTTTTGTGACACCTTCAGGCTGATTTTGTGAAGCTCCAGTTCTCACACCATTTACCTCAGAGAAGCCACAGCTTCGAGGTTTAAAAAAAAAAAAGCAGACACTGTGTTTAATAAAACAAGATTACTGTCTGAACTATGGAAGGGAGAAAAACTGAGGAGGCCAGGCTCAATGAAGGTTCACTTCCTGCAGCTAAGGTATTGCCTGCTCTATGCTTTATTTGATTCCAGAGCTACAGGAGCAATACTTACGCAGCTGGCGAAGAACTCCATCTCTCTCAAACCAGATTCCACCTCTCTACTCAGACTCCACCTCTATTCTACTCTCAAACCATGTGATCTTGACTCAAATTATTCTCCACATAGCAGACTCTTATCTTAAAACGATGACTTAAAAAATCGAGTATAGACTATTCTCATGGTCCTAGAAGGATCTTCTGAGCTAGCATAGGCTAAGCTCTCAGAGCAGTGCCCGGCACACCAAACACCCAGTCCATGTTGGCTATTATTATCGGTAAAGGTCCCATCCTACTAATCCTAGGGCTACAGTTTCCAGAGAAACGTGTATCTCAAAATAATAGTAGCACAGAGCTTGGATGGATGATATGGTTACTATGACAACATCTCCGATTCTCCCAGGTGGTTTCCTCAAATACGGAGCCTTAGTGCTCCCTAATCCAGTACCACATGATGCTGATGGGAATCGTCGACCAGTACACAAATCATTATTCTTTCAAAAGTAACCTCAAGATGGTATTGTCTTCGTAAAGAACCAAAAGATCAAAGTCGGTGCCGGTCCCTTGGCCTCTCCTCTGCTCCAGTTCCCCTGCTTATAACGAGCATCCTCCAGATCTGAATTTGGGCTCAGTGTATTCAGCTCAATCTCAGCACAGCCTTCAGGGGGTTGCATCCTTTACCATTAAATTCACACGTGGTTCAGCCACCACGGCTTCTCTGCCTCACATCATAAGACCCCTTCTTCTAAACATGTATAGTCCACTTTAGGGGTCAAAACTTGCCACACTTCTTACACAGAGTCCGCTGGAATTAAGGGGGTGCCACCAGCAGAGAGAAATGCTCTCTTCTCTTTTGGTCTCCACAGATCAAAATATCTGCCTAAGACAAAACTCAGGTGCCAAACTTCCCATGTCACATACACACGCACACTTAAATCTAACCAAGAAATGTTCTACTGAGTAAGCTCTCTGTAATGTTCTAATGTTATTTTCAGGCCATTCAGCAGTAATGACAGAGACCCTTTATAGGGCTAGAGAAGTCACATCTGTCTCGTTTTTTTGTGGTTTGGGATGTTTTGTTTTTGTTTGTTTGTTTGTTTTTGCAAGTTTCCCAGTTTTAAGAGATCCTCTTCTGCTCCCATAAACTTCCATGATAAATAAGGATTGTCATCTACGACTGCCAATCTTTAACGATCCCACTTAGGAGAATTTCTATTTAAAGATGGCTTCCTGCCAAATAGACACAGTACAGAACATTTTCCTGCCTGCTGTCCCAACTGTTCCCTCCGTTCCTGTGTCTTCACTGACCAAGATTATTTTTAATATCAGCATATGCAAAATATAATTAGATAAGGAAATTTCCTGGGATCCAGTCATCTACAGGGTGATGGCCAACTTCAGAAAGTTGTTTTTTAGTTTTTTAGATATTTTTTTGTTTGTATTTGTTGGTTGGTTAGGTTTGCATTTTGGGGGTTTTCTTTTCTTTTCTTTTTGTCTGACCAACTTCAGGATTTTCTTAACCATGAGAAGAACACTGTTTCTTTCCTTATCAAGCACACAAGTCCTTAATCTATACTGTCCAGGTTCTAGGATACCCAGCCCTCTCCTCCTTGGGCACTGCTGTGAGTCATTTTAATTTGAACATCATTCCATCTCTCCCTCTGGAACAAGCCCTATTTCATCCGAAAGCCTGGGCCAAGACAGAACAGCTTCAACTCCAGGGGTCTGGCTCATTTAAGACACACAGAATTCACTGAAAATATACCAGAACCTTTCTAAGTGAATGACACAAGAAAACCACGGGATGAGAGGAGGCTCAGGGTCCCGCCCATACCAGCAGGCCAACCCACGCCCCAAGAATGCCGTTCCCTGACTTTCCTAGTCCCACTTTTCCATATAGCTGCTTTAAGATTTAATCTCGTCAGTCTTCATAAGCAAGTGTGTATGTTTGCATGCATGCACTTCAAGCTGAGAGTGGTTCTTAGTAGGCTTTCAGACAAATGGAGGAGTTACTTCTCTGATAAAGTGGGGATCCCTGAATTCAACCTCCTGAAGCTAAACAGCATGAGTCAAATAAACCACTACCAGGACCACTGCCAACCCCCAAAAGGCCTTACACTACATGAGAAAAAGGAGCTACGAGGATGGCTCGTTCAATAAAGTGCCAACCATACAGGTACAAGGACCTGCGTTTGTTCCCCAGAACCTACATAGAAGAGTCCAGAACAGAGGCCCACTCTTGGAGCCCGTGCCAGAGAGGCAGAGATAGGTGGATCTCGGGGACTTTATTGAGCAGCCAGCTAACCAAATGAGCAGGTCAAGCCAGTGAGAACCTGCCTCAAAAAACCAAGACAATTATGGTTGACAAACAATACCTAAAGTTGATCTCTGACCTATACATGCCTACACACACACACACACACACACACACACATTCATAGACACGCATGTGCACACAAAAAGAAAAAAAAAAAAAAGCTCTAACGAACAGGCCAAACATACCCACAAAGCTCTGAGACTTCACAGCAGCTCAGTCGTTACTGATGGGCATATATAAGAAGGACTTCTAGACAGGGAGTGGGGTGATTCCTGGGTTTGCTTGCATACCCCTCAACTCTTAGTGCTATTTTGAAGGCTGTGAAGTCTTTAGAGGATGAGGGCTAGCTTTCCAGAAACATCACTATGAATATGCCTTGGAGGATCACCAAGGCAGGCCAGGACAAATAGGACGCAAGAAACAAGTAAAGGGGTCAGAAGAGTAGGGCAGTTTATTATACTTTCTAGAAGCTTCTAAGCCCCAAGGCACATTGATTGGTCAGATTAAATACAATTCTCAAATAAAGTCTTTCTTTAATCCAAGCACTGTCAGTGACTAGTCAGATAGTTTTCTTGGCTAGGTGACCCCATGGGAAACACTTCATCCAAACTTCTCAAAAGTTTCTTGTGGAGACCATTGTTGTCTGATGAAATCCAAGTTCCGGTCATACTGCATACATGCTGGATCACAGTCTCTGGCTATAGAATTTAGAAATCTTTTTTTTTTAAAGAAAGAAATCTCAGAATCTGACGACTAATGTCCTGCTGTTTCTTATTCCACCTCCCACCTTCATCACAAGCCAGGAGCAAGGGAGCTGCAGACCTCTGAATAACAGAAGCAGTGAGAGGCTGACCTGACTGATAGTCCTTAGCCCACCTTCTGTCTTCCCTCTTGATTTCCTTCCCTTACCCTTTTTCACTTGTACAATGGTCTAGACCCCACTTGCCAGAGCCTACCCCATTCTGAAGGGTTTCTGTCTTCCAAAGCCACCTGTATTGTCTCCTTTCCAACCATTATAACATTTATACAGACCATGCATTATAGTTTATTTCGAGGAAAACAATCTAGATAAACTATCACCTAGGAAAAGGTGGTACAACCCCCTGATCTTCTTGAGAAGTTATAGTTACCCAGTGAATCAAACTCAAAGATCGGTTGAACTAAGGACCATCAAAGGGAAGATGGTTTTAGCGTTGATGGGCTAGTTTCTTTGTTCCTTGGTTTGTTTTTCAGTACTATAGATCAAACTAGGTTCTGCTAACTTCCCTGACTGGCATAAAAACCTCATAAAGGTCTCACTGAGGAAAAGTACTCAAAAAATTCTGCACAGCTACACAGAAGTGCTTAGAGCATACTTCTGGTTGCACATGAGTCTAAGCACATACTAGTCTACTGATGAGTTTATCCGTGCACTTGACCTCAAGTGTATAAAAAATGGAGACAGAATACTTACATGAAAACGTAGTAAGAATTCCAAGAAATGGGACTTTTTTTTTAAGTTACATGAATTATTCTTAGTCTTTCATAGCTCTCTATTCATGTAGCTGGGCTGCTCATTTAGAAATTGGAAAATCTGGGGAAGATGTTGGTGGTGGCCATGATACGATGGTTTTGTCTGGAACAAGCAGACCATGGTAGAACTGATCCAGTTATCTTCCACTCAAATGTCTGAGAACACTGAGGCTACTGATGGTGTTCTTCCCTAAAGTTTTCAGCTTTGAAACCCATTCAGGGTCATGGTTACCACATCTGCAGCATCCCTGACATCATACAAACAAAAGCTTCATTGGCATGGAAAGGAGCAGCAAAGAATGATGAGGATGGAAGGGATCATGCTTTCTACCTATCAGTGGGCACTCTCCTCTCTGAGACACCCCCAACCCCAGAGATGAGTGAGGATGCTGACCAGGGAAATGAAGTTTTAAAGATCATAAAATTGGCTTCTTCTTGAAGTAGAAACAGGGGCAGTCTTATGTTATTGGGGCAAGTGACAACACTGTCCTGATTTGTACTAAATGTATGCAAAATGGACCTATTTTCTTCTAGAAATTTCTAAGATCCAAAGAGACGGAGAGACCAGACAGATAGTTCAGTAGGTAAAAGTGCCTAACATGCAAGTCCGAGTACCTGAGTTTAACCACCAGATTCCTTAATGGAAGGAGAGAACTGATTCCCAAAACTGTCCTCTGACATTCAGTGATGCTATGGCATGTACATTCACACACACACACACACACACACACACACACACACACACACACACACACATTTTTAATTTAAAATAAATGAACCACCAACTATGTATGTACTGTGATTCCAAACTAGAGAAAATACACAGTACCTACAAGCAATGTGCCAGTTTTAGAAGAGCCAAGAGTGGTCACGACTTATCGAGATGCCAGAGGGCAAGGTGGGGCGGATTAGAAACGATCCATGACAAGAAATCCCAGCAAGGGCAGCACATTAAGAAAGAACTCTTACATTTCTTTGAACCTTCATGTGTTCCAGAGACTGTACTGTGTTCAGGAACTGCTTGTCTGATCCTTATGACAACTCTGAGGTAGATCTCACCCACAAAAGCTCTGCGAGACTCAGTAGTAACTCCCCCAAGATCACAAAGCTAATAAACTGCAGAACTACAATTCCAACCAGGTCCACTGATTTCAAACATGTGCTCGTAATAAGCATACTAAACCAAAGAAAGAGAAGCGGGGAAGGACAAGGGTTAGCAGAGCGGAACATACCCACCAAAACATAGTGCCTGCTATTCTACAAGGCACTCTGTATAAGCAAAACGAAATGCAATTACCAAACGTAAATAGCACATCACAATAAAGAGCAGTCTATCCATGACTTCAAAATGTTCCTACACACGACCTCTTCCTACTTTGATTCTATCCGTTCAGTTGTGACTTGGCCTTCAACTCTGCTTGAAAGCAATTCAACAACAAAATTGAAAAGAGAGCACAGTCATCTCTAGTTACAGCGTGTTCATGGACTTCTCAGATGTTCAGAGGAGAGGCAGCTGTTGGAATTTTCATAATCAAGCTCTGGAGCACCAGGAGAGCTCGTTCTGGGAGTCCAAAGTCAAGTTCTAGGAGCTGTAATTCGAATGAACATGAAGAAATTGGAGAGACATGTCATCAGTGTGGGCTTTCAGGCAGTGGCTGATAAAAAGGTTTTGAGGGGGACCAGGAAACTCCAATGAGATGGATAACTGACCATATGATTCTGCCACAACTAAACAAATTCAGAGCGCAATCAAGCTCTGGAAGAGATCATTTGCATCCTGAGTAAGGATACAGATGGATATCTACCCAAATCAGATGAAAGGAGGAAAGAAACACTTCAGCCAGGAGGTCAAGGTTGAGACTCCACCTCAGTTGAAGGGTGTGGATTGCTATCTGTTGTCATGACAATGACGCAAGACTTAGCTTCATGTTGTCACAGCAATCAGAAAAATGGATTGATCTATAGTTCAAAAGCAGCCTAAACATACCCCTCCTCAAACCCGAATCCCTACCAGAAAAACAATCCTGCAGTGGCACAAATTGTCATGCCTGTCACCTGAAGTCTCAGCGCCACAACCCTAGCCTGCCTTCTAGAGCAGAGTTGATTCCCATAGTGAGCTTGTGTCTTAACCACTCTGGGGAAATGGAATTAAATGTAGAGATGCTGAAGTGAATAAAACCCATAATATTACAGCTTTGCATGAAGTCCAGCAACATCTTTATTACTTAGGTATTAATGTGTGTGGAATAGTGGCTGGGGAAATGACTCAGTGGCTGAGACCTTGCTTTACAAACCTGAGTGTGAATCCCTGGAAATCACATAACAAGACTTGGAACCTCAGCATCAGAGAAAGGAGACAAACAGATCTAGGATCTCTGGCCGCCAACCTAGCTTAAGTAAACTTCTGGTTCAGTGAGAGACCCTGTCCCAAGCAGTAAGGCAGATAGAGGAAGACGTCCAACCTGTTGTGACCTCTGCATTCATGTGCTCATGTGCAACACACACACACATACACACACACAGACACACACACACAGAGACACACATATATACACACACAGACACACACACATACACACAGACACACACAGACACACATGCACACAACGCCCTTACATCATTAAGAATATACGAGAGCACCATTGACTTTAGACTGTGATTGAATAAAAAGGGGAAATGTGAGTGTTTTTTAGTGGTTAGGGGAATTAGAAATATATACAAATGTAACTGTTAGTTTGGTAGAATTGTAAAACTCCTTAAGAAAGGGCAAAGATCTTCAGGTTTACTTCCTCAGGCCTGTGAAGTGATTTTTAAAGCATATTCTATGTATTTACAAGTACAACTTTAAATACCTTAGAAAGAATAAGTGAGCTACAAAGCAGAGGGATCCATGTAATTCAGTCTAACTTTAATTTATTAACCATTGTTTAAATAAATAATATTTGTTCTCATTTTACACATTCCTTGCTAGATTTATATATAGGATAAGACATTTAAGGTAAAATAAAAGCACGTGATAAAAATAAATCTATCTTTCAACTTTAATAAGTCAGTATTAAAAAAAATAATAAGTCATGACTTTAAAAAAAGGGTTGGGGATTTAGCTCAGTGGTAGAGTGCTTGCCTAGCAAGCGCAAGGCCCTGGGTTCGGTCCCCAGCTCCAAAAATAAATAAATAAATAAATAAATAAATAAATAAATAAATAAATAAATATTAATGACTTAAAAGTAGTATCAAGTTTAGTCCCACCAAAAACTGCCTAACCTGGATCTAGCTATAAGAAGATATGGGACAAATACAAAATTATGATCATTCTACAAAATACCGGTCTACAATTTTCAAAAGTGGCACTTCCACAGATAAGAAGATGGTTCCAGATTAAAGATGACCAAGGAATAGCATCCTGACCCGTGGTTTTCCTCCAATAAAACTGATATTATTGTTCATTTGGGGGAATCTGAAGGAAGTCAGTGGACAGATAACACTAGGTTATCAATGTTTATTTCCCAATGTTTCAAATTATAAACTATATATGTAAGAGAAATCCTCCCTTTTTAGGACATACACAGTGTGTTATTTAGGGACTAAGAGACATTTTATCAGCATTTATCTCCATGGCTCAGGAGAAAAACTGAAAATGGCAAACGTATTAGAACACTGTCATTTGGAAACTCTAGGGGAGAAGTGTGTAAGAATCCCTTAGGATTTCTATGCCTAACATTGTCACGAAGGAAGAGCTAATATTCAATAGCTTGCTTTAAAAAAATCATCATCCGAGACACCCATTACCCACCAACAGGGAGTCATAAAAGAAGAACGGCTGGGAGAGTGCGTGTAGGAGAACACCACAGAGCTGAGTGGGACACGGAAACCTTCACGGGCTTAGTAAGAGACTGAAACTTAGCCAGGCAGTGTTCGCACCCACAGTCCCAGCACTCAGAGGTCAAGTCACGAGATCTCAAAGACAATCTGGGCTACAGAGCAAAACCCCAACGACACTAACAGCAATGACTGAAACTTAGAAAAATGTCCTCTGTTTAACCTCTATGTCAGTCATCATCCTTTAGATGAGAGCTGTGATACCAAGTAATGGTGTCCTAGAAGCCAGCGCCCACCCCCAAGGCTTTCCCCACATCCCTCACATCCAACATTGTCATCCAAAGCCCCAAGCAACTCAGCCCACAAAAGCCTTTCTTGAAAGTCTTCCCTTTGGCCTCATACAAAGCCTCTAGGTAGAAGGCGGGCCCCACCCCTCCCATCTAAACATCAGCTCCAGCCAGACCAGGACTAAAGGGCTTTGAATCACTCTTTGTAACAGGAAAAAAAGAGCTTATTCAGTGGGGAAGCTTGCAGGAACAGTCATTCTCTTAGCCATCTCCTTGGTAATATAACCCACTATTCCCAAGAATTCCCTATTAGTGGTGTTCCTGATACACAGAGAACTGGCTTAAAACAGGCCTAGCCCTTCTCTGAGACCAGGATGGGATAGGGCAAGCCAATAGCCCAACAACCCTCCTGGCTTCACCTCTGTTATTTCAGACTCATCTGTTAGGACGATCTGAGGCACCCGTGACTATAACCATACAAACTCTAGAAGCACATGACTACATACAGTGATCCGTGTTAGACTATGTAACCCTGAACTGATTAAACAGACCTGAAGTGGAGCCTTTGCACGTATGTGTGTTACAAAAAACAAAAAACAAACCAAAAAACAAAAAAAACAAAAAACAAAAAACAAAAAGCACAGAGATCTGTAACAATAATCATTTCAATCTGTAATAATAATCAAGCACACGATAAGCATAATTTAAAGTTAGGAAAGGTAGAGCTTTCGAAATGCACAGATGGATGTAGATATCAAACATAAAAGTGCTTTTTAAACACTTAGCACAAAGCAATGGTTTGATGAAATGAACGAACGAACGAATGGAATAAGCTCTAAGGAATAGACAAATATCGGGAGGACACCAGCACTCTGACTGGACTTGGTAAAATTCTAGTCCCGGGGCAGGAATGACTAAAATGCTGCACAATCACCCCAACCTCCCAGCTTTTCCATTCCACACATATTAAATATGCAAGTGGGGGCAGAGGCTCCCGTGATGGTTAATCATCGCCGTCAACCTGACTGAGTGTATTATCACCATGGAAACATACCTAGGGATGACTAGGAGGATGCTTAACGAGCAGGGGAAACTCACCTGAATGTGGCCCACGCACTGGGCTGGGAGCCCGCCCTGAAGAAGGAGAGAAAAGCTCCTCTCTAATTAGCTCCAAGCTAACTGGGCCTCAGCATTCACCCTCTGCTTCCTGATTGGGACACGATATGACCAGCCACGCCCCCTCCTACCGCCATGCAGCCTTGCCATGATGATGAACTGCACCCCCAAACTGTGGGCCCAAACCAGCCCTTCCTGCCTTAAGTTGTTTCTTGTCCAGGGTCTTGGTCCCAGCTGCATGGAAAAAAGAATGAGTACAGACCCTAAAGCTTGCCTAGCCTTAAACAATTTTATTTCAATTCTGCAATTTTTATTGTACATCCTAAGACAGACATGGACACAGCTTTGCTCATTATTTAAACTTTACCCATCTCCTGGATGGGTAGATTTAATGGCTGAAGGACTTTAGTTCTTTGGCCTATTTAAGACCTTCTCTTCATGGCTTTGGCTACTTTTAATTCCTCTGTGGCTAGCCTTTCCACCCCTCCATTCTCTTCTTTTAGGCACATCACTGTCTTAGTCATTTGAAGGGGTATGCACGCGTGTGTGTGTGTGTGTGTGTGTGTGTGTGTGTGTGTGTGTACACCCACATGTGTATGAAATATTTATATATTTTTCACTTCATTATCTTATTGTTCATTGAGTCAATAAGTTGGACATAACTGGACAGTGGTGGACACCTTTAATCCCAGCATTCAGGAGGTAGAGGCAGGCAGATCTCTGAATTTGAAGCCAGCCTGGTCTACAGAGTGAGTTCCATGGCAGCCAGAGCTACACAGAGAAACCCTGTCCCACTCTCCCCTCCCCACAAAAGGTTGGACATCAGACATTACTCACAGAGGAAGCGAGAGGTGCATGGGTTTCGTTACAGCCACTTGGCCAGTTTGTCATGGGACTTCAGCTGGACAAGACAAGAGCTTAAAATAAGACCATTTGGGGAAGAAAGGGGGCTGTCCTTTACCGCTACTGTATTCATTTACATGGGGAGATGGAATGGTAATTATTCGATCAGAAAAATACAGTTATTCAAATACAATACAGCAGAGCCTTTGTTCTGCCTCTCTTGTGACTCTTGAAAATAGAGCGTTCTCTAGTCTCTGCACACTTGTGCCCCTGGAAGGCAGAAAGGTGGCACCCTACGGGGACTGTCACTCTTCCCCCCCATTGCCTTTGTATCCACCCTGTAAGGAACAAAAACGCAGTCACAACCCTCAGCCCTCAGTCACTTTGCTTTTTCCCAGGATTAGGTAGCTTCTGCAGGCTTCATAGAAGGATCTGTTGGCCTTGGGACAACAGGCCCTGTGCCCCAGTGCTAAGCGCTGTCCAGGTTATCCCTGTAGTATATAGATACTGCTTCCAGACATCGAGATTTCCCAGAGAGCTAACCCACCCTTCCTGGCCAGCAAGCCTTCTAAATAACCCTTTCAGAACCAACAAAAGCAGACTGGCCCCATCACAAACTGGCCAAGAGGGTATAACTAAGCCCATGTAACTCTCGCTTCCTCCGTGAGGAGTGGCTAATGTCCAGCCTACTGGCTCAATGGAAAATAAGATATTACATGAAGAGGTGCATATTTCATACACATGTATGTATAAACATGTGTGAGAGCACACATCCCTTCAAATAACAAACAGTGGTGTTTCTGAGAGCAGAGAATGAAGGGATGAAAAGGCTAATCACAGAGGAAGTAAAAGTGCCCAAAGCCACAAAAAGATCTTAAATAGGCCAAAGAATTAAACTAATTCAGCCATTACATTCTGGTTTCACCTAGGAGATGGGTAGTTTGAATAATGAGCAAAGCTGTGTCCACATGTGTCTCTTTTCATGAATTTTGTTTTGGAAGACAAGTTGCTATTGTCTGTTAGGACCTGGAAAAATCTCTTCCAATTTTGCCCCAAAAGCCATTCAAATAGATCAAGGACAAAGGTATCAAAAATAAATAAATAAATAAAGTTTGCAAAACTCTCTCATGAACTGGGAGATGGTTAGATCAATTGTGCAGCATCTGTATGGTAGAATATTAAGCTGTCACTTAGAAAAATTAAATAGACCTATTCATTAGCTCTGGGATGAAATATTATAAAACTAGAGTAGGCCTTGACATACATGTGCTCCTTGGGAAAAACCTAAGTAGATAAGACATGTACCCTCTGATATGTTCTTTTACTCCTAATTCTTAGGATGGCTCAGTGACCTGACTCACACCAGGTAAAGAGGAGGAAATAAAGTTCACAGCCAGGGCTGGGAAGATAGAGAATAAAGTACAGGCTGGACACCCAGCAAACATGAGGACGGGGGCCGGGATCACCGGAACTCACACAAACATTGAGTAGGCGTGGTAACCTCTTGCCTGAAATTCCCTCCCTCAGAGGGCAGAGACAGCTAGACATGACAGCAAGTTCTGGGTTCAGCTGCAAGTTTCTACCTCAATGAAGAAGGAGGAAAGTGACCATGGGTGAATAGAATGACAGCGTTGGGCTTCTGCAAACAACCAGATACACGAGCGCACGCGCGCGCGCGCACACACACACACACAGTGTCACATAAATAAAATACAGTAAAAGTCATGCCCTGCTCAAAATTGCACAGCTTAAGGCAAAAGGGCCAAATAAAACAAGGTCCGTTGGAGAAGCCCTTCAGGGGCTAACATCCATTCTACCCAAGCACAGGCAGCTGATGCTCAGACACCTGAATGATCCTTCCGTCACTGCTTGCTGACGCTCCTGAATTTTCTCTTACAAAGGCCTCCATTGGGTGAGGCCTGGCCTTCTGGACTGCCGGATTGGACATCTAACAACAGGTTTAAAAGGAGGTCAGTCAACAACAGGTTGCCATGGAAACCCGAAGCCCCCCACCCCCCACCCCCACCCCCCAACCTTGCCTCTAGAATAAAATAGAGGAAGGCAAAGAGAAGCATTTGTTAAATGCTTGTTATGAGCCAGGCACGATGAATAGACTCATCTCAGTCTTCCTTTACACATCACCAAGAGAAAAAGAAACTACATTGTTCAAGAAAGTACACGGCGGGCCTACATCCCCGCTTGATCTAGGTCAGTCATAACAGCACAGGAAGTTGTTGGTTTCACGTGGCATGAGCACCCAGCATCCTTCCTGCGGCTTCCTGGGCCGGGCAGCACAGTCCTTATCAGTGTGGGCTCCGGTCTCACAGCCTCCTGGGCCTGTGCTACCTGCTCGGACCTGGAATGTGCTTTCCAGATGCAGGAGACAAAGGGATGCTGATCTGAAAACACACGCACTGTCTGATAGGCTGAGGCCGGGCCTGCATTGGGAGATCTCAGCAGGACGGTCCCCCTTCGCTTTACCATGCCACCCTCCCGAGTTATCAGAAAATGGGGGTGGGGGAAAGGGTGCCGTGTTTGAGCATCATTTCCTCGCAACTTTCATCTTAATTACAGGAGCTCTTAGTAACCGTTGCTTAGTAACAAACACATTTGAAATAGGTTTGTTGACTTATTATGAGATGCTCTGAAAAGACCTCAGAGTGAAATGTACTGATGAAGACAAGGAAAAGTAAAGTAAAAATACATTTTTCCTCACTTGTACAGTTCGGTATTTTCACAACCTGGAGATATGACTGGATGACTGTTGCAGTTCATAATCGCTTCTGCTGTTTAACCACGGATTTGTTATATTCCGGATGCTACAACCACACCTATTGGAAGGCGCTCGGAACTCTGCAGGCAGGGATCAGAGCTCCAGTCAATGTCAGATCCTAAGCAGAGATGCCCCTGGATTCCCTCAGTCTACAGCCTCCTATTCAAGGTTCTGCGAATGCCTGAGGTTTGGCTGAGCTGTCAACCCAGAAGGCAAGCGAAGCTTTGCTGTGTTTCTGAGAACACGTCCTTGGCACCTGCTAATAAAATCTGTCTAAAGTGGAACTGTAAATGCATCCTACACACGTCTACCCCAAAGCAAAAAGCCCTGTCCCACCCACACTCCTTGCTGGGCCCATGACCTCCTGTGTTTGCACAAGCGCTCACCATCACTGCTCGCTACCTCTGCCCCAGGGCTGCTCTCAACCTTCATCTCAGCAGAGGAGCTGCACCAGCAGAGTAGCTTGCCCCGCCCCCTTCATCTTCCTGGGGTTCTCCTCTGACCTCTTTTCTTGCTGTTTGTAATTCTTCAAGGGCAGAGTCTTCACCCCTTTTTTTTTCTCACCTTTCACTCCCCACTCAGACCACTAGAGTCTGACTTCGCCCCATGATCCTTCCCTCCAGTCACCGGCTCTGTCAATTGCAGGAAAACTCACATTAAGAGTAGTGCAGACTGCCTCAAGTATCTCTCCGTTTAATTTGATATTGGCTGTTGGTTTGCAGTAAATTGCTTTTATTATGTTTAGGTATGGGCCTTGAATTCCTAATCTCTCCAATAATTTTAATGTGAAGGGACGTTGTATTTTGTCAAACGCCTTTTCTGTATCTAAGGAGATGGTCATGTGATTTTTTTTCCTTTGAGTTTGTTTATATAGTGGATTACATTGATGGATTTTCGTATATCGAACCAACCTGGCATCCCTGGGATGAAGGCTACTTGATCGTGGTGAATGATGTTTTTGACGTGCTCTTGGATTTGGTTTGCAAGAATTTTATTGAGTATTTTTGCATCGATATTCATAATCGAGATTGGTCTGAAGTTCTCTCTTTTGGTTGGGTCCTTGTGTGGTTTAGGTATCAGAGTAATTGTGGCTTCATAGAATGAATTAAGCAGTATTCCTTCTTTTTCTATTTTATAGAATAGTTTAAGAAATATTGGTATGGGCTGGAGAGATGGCTCAGCGGTTAAGAGCACCTGACTGCTCTTCCAGAGGTTATGAGTTCAATTCCCAGCAACCACATGGTGGCTCACAACCATCTGTAGTGAGATCTGTTGCCCCCTTCTGGTGTGTCTGAGCACAGCTACAGTGTACTTATATATAATAAATAAATCTCTAAAAGAAAGAAAGAAAGGAAAGAAAGGAAAGAAAGAAAGGAAGGAAGGAAGGAAGGAAGAAAGAAAGAAAGAAAGAAAGAAAGAAAGAAAGAAAGATAGATAGATAGATAGATAGATATTGGTATTGGGTCTTCTTTAAAGGTCTGGTAGAATTCTGTACTAAATCCGTCTGGCCCAGGGTGGGGATGTTTTGTTTTGTTTTGGTTGGGTGGGAGGTTTCTAATTAATTCTATTTCCTTGTGGGATATGGGCTTGTTTAGATAGTTTACCTGTTCTTGATTTAACTTTGGTATGTGGCATCTGTCTAGAAAGCCATCCATTTCATCTACATTTTCCAGTTTTGTTGAGTATTGGCTTTTGTAGTAGGATCTGATGATTTTTTACATTTCCTCCATTTCCGTTGTTATGTCTCCCTTCTCATTTCTCATTTCTGATTTTGTTAATTTGGATACTGCCTCTGGGCCTTTAGTTAGTTTGGTTAGGGGGTTATCTATCTTGTTGATTTTCTCAAAGAACCAGCTTCTGGTTTTGTTGACTCTTTGGTTAGGGGGTTATCTATCTTGTTGATTCTCTCAAAGAACCAGCTTCTGGTTTTGTTGACTCTTTGTATCATTCTCTTTGCTTCTATTTGGTTGATTTCAGCCCTGAGTCTCAATTAACCTGGACCCCCGAGATCCCAGACACTGGACCACCAACCAGGCAGCTACACCAGCTGAGATGAGGCCTCCAACACATACAGCAGAGGACTGGGGGTCTGGGTTCAGTCAGAGAAGATGCACCTAACTCTCAAGAGAATGGAGACCCAGGAAGTTTAGAGGTTTGGTGTGGTGGGGGTGGGGGTGGGGACATCTTCATGGAGCCACGGGGGTGGGGAGGAGGTGTGGGATGTGGAACAGTCAGGGGTGGACCAGGAGGGGAATAAAATCTGAAGTGTAAAAACAAACAAACAAACAAACAAACAAATAAATAAATAGATTTTTAGAAAGAAATCACAAAGAGAGAAAAACCTGGAGATAGGAAAGAAATCATGACTGCATAGATGCAAGCATCACCAACAGAATACAAGAGATAGAAGACTCTCAGGGGCAGAAGATACCATGGAAAACATGGACACAACAGTGGAGCAGTCAGAGGGTGGATGGGAGGGGAATAAAATCTAGAGTGTAAAAAAAAAAAAAAAGAGTACAAATGCTAAAAAAAATCTGTTCTTCAGATCCATGCCTCTCTTGGAATTTGCAAAAACATTGTAGATATTGAAGAAGGGCTTCTACCTCCATATCATCCCCAGCACTTGCATCATGTAGCTCTCATGCACATGGTTACTTGGCCTCCTTATTTGTCATTTGTTTATTTGTTTGTGGGACAAATTCTTCCTATGTAGCCCAGGCTGGCTTCAAGCTCACACAGCCCTGTGTCAGCCTTCCAAGTGCTGGAGATACAGGCACACACAATCATGCCTGGCTAACATCATATTGGAAAACAGCCCACAGCCACCAAATGTCTCAATGTGGAAACCCTCTTCCTCTACGTAAACCTGTTACCAACCCATCCTCAGTACTTTGCATCCTGCCATAATCTCTCTTCCTGGTCATTTCTCCTTCCTAAGTCCCAGCAGACATAAGTTCACCGGAGCCCAGGCTCACCACACCCAGTGCTAGGAGAATCAGCCCCCACAGAAGGAGCCAAGTCACCATCCTCTCAGAAGGCTCCTGTCCAGGACGTCCTATCTGGTTACCCAGAACAAGTCAGATTACTCATGGTCTACTTCAGCCATTCACACTGGCTGTCTGACCATGTAGGCGTTTGGACTTCAAGGTTATGGGTGTGAATTCCTGACTCAGTCTTGAGGGAGCTACCTGACATTGATTCATTCATAGATTCTTATGTGAAATGAAGATATATCTTAGTCACAGTGATGGGTCCGAGTGCTAAATGCTTGGCATGCAAACATGAGGACCTATACCTGGATCCCTAGCAGCCAGGGAACGGATGGACACAGCAGGATACGTGTGTGTCCCCCGTGCTGGAGAAGCAGAGACAAGAGGATCCCAGGGGCTACGGGACAGCAGCCTAAACAAAATGGTGAGCTCCAGTTTAACAAAACCCTGTCTCAAGAAAGAAGGTAGAGAGGGCTGGAGACATGGCTCAGCGGTTAAGAGCACTGCCTGCTCTTCCAGAGGTCCTGAGTTCAATTCCCAGCAACCACATGGTGGCTCACAACCATCTGAAATGGGATCTTACATATATAAATAAATAATTTTTTTTAGAAAAAAAAAGAAAGAAGGCAGAGAGCAATAGGAAAAAGACACGTCTCCATATGGGAACATGGGGAAAACATGCTTGCACAGACATACGCACACATACACATTTGGCATACATACCTAGAATAAGACTGACTATTAAAATAAACCAACATTTAAAAGAATAAAAATTAATCCACCTGTCAGGTATTTTTTCCAGGTCATGATGATATCACTAGGGAAAAAAAAAAAAAAAGCACAGTTCCCCCTCAGTTCATTGAGTTGATAAGATAGAGCTAAAGAAATACAAGTGCTAAGGAAAAGCACCGTAGGAGGCCCCAACTATTTAAAGTGGAGGGGTACTGTGGGTATAGTTAAGAGCGTGTGTCTAGCGTGTACCCAGGGTTCATCTCCAGCACTGGCAATAAGAACAACAGCGATGATACAGAAGTGCAGAGAAAGCCAAGTCACAAAGTACAGGGAGGGAGCTGCTCCTGCCACGCCCTCACCTCGTGGGCGGAGCCCGGGAAACTGGACCAGGTGCAAAGCCCCGGCTCCTCCCCCTTGGGGAGCTTCTCTCCTCAGTTAGATCTTGTTTATAGCATGTTGTCGTTGACTCCTAAATTAAAGGAAGCCCGCCTGTGCCCAACCGTAGCAGTTTGGGAAAGATCTCGGCTCAAATGTAAAGTGAGGGAGCCTAGATTTTTTCAAACACGTATTTACGAAAATATTTTTTCCATATTTCAATACCCCAGCTTATTCGCAGCCTGCCTCTTCTATAAACTAGGAATTTAGACCCAAGTATCGCACGCTTTCACTTCTCAGCAACTTCCCGACAAATTCCGCACACGGCAGCTGCTCCTATAAGACTGGATTTGCCACTTCCCCCCACAAAAGTCACTCTGATGTGAAATAACTTCGCTTTGCTGCTAATACGTTACCACCAGTCAAAACTGAAGAGACAGGCTCCCCACTGAGGCTTCATCCACCAACCTGAGCAGTACCAGTGGGCTTGGAAGCAGGGGAATGTGAGGTCATACATGCTAGAGAACATACCATACAGCTCCCCAAACATTCGTACTGCCAGGCAAAAAAAAAGAAAAAAAAAAAAACTGGTGGGGAAAGTTGGCACATACGGAGTCGAACGGTGAAACCTTCCAAACAATGAGCTGTGCAAATAAATTTCCGTGTTTCAACATTCAAAAGACAAAATCGTTGAGAGTTCCTAATTGACTTTCGTAGGGCCTCCAATCCAAAAGTCATATCCAGTGCCAACAGATTGGCAAACTAGCTTACGGCACTTTTTATTGGCTCCCCAAAATAAAAACTGTATTCAAAGGTTTTCACGGGTTCTCTAATTGTACAAGAAAATTAGTAGAAGAGGAACCGTGTCAACCTCTTTGCCTTGTTCTGACTGCAGAACAGTGTTTCCTCGTCAAAATTCATTCCCACCCAGGAGAGACGCTGCCTTCACCTTGAAGTGACAGGGACACTTCAGCCAAACCAATGAAAACTAATGACAACTCAGAAACACGTGATGTGCTACGGGGTCTCCCGACTCCTGACCATCCCTGAAGGGCACAGAAGAGGATATACTGAGAAAGTAAAATAAACAAAGTCTACCACTCCACAGGATTTTCACGGGTTCCCTCTGGAAATTAGCTAAGCCAGTGGTTCTCAACCTGTGGGTCATGATGTCTTTGGAAATCAAACAACCTTTTCACAGAGCTTAGCTAAGACCATCAGAAAACATGGGCATTTATATTACGATTCTAACAGTAGCAAAACTACAATTATGAAGTAGCAACAAAAGTAATTTTATGGTTGGAGGTCACCACCACATGGAAACTGTATTCAAGGGTTGAGAACCACCACTAAGGCAACATTGAGAAGATAAAAGATACATTTCTGCGCAAACACAAACTGTCGTGACTCTACTGCTGATAAGGATGGAAACCTCCTGTGTGCATTCCTTTTAAAGAAAAGTGCTGTTCTCAACTATAAAATCAAAATATCCATCATTCTGAAAAACACTTCAGATGGGCCAGTGAGATGGGTCAGTGGGTACATGTGTGAGAGATGTGGCCCCTAGGTGGGGCCTGGAGGATGGTGGGGGAGACTTCCACACAATCCCAATAGTACGAGTGCCGGTTTCCGCTGGCTTACCATGTGACAGGAAATAGAGGATTCTAGCAAACTAGCAGAACCTCAGAATGGGCCCGGAACAGGGGGGTGACTACTTCCACTGTCTTTAGGGAAGTCCCTTCAGGTGCTGGCCACCACCTGGCCACCCCATACTGACAGTGGGATAGTTGAATACTCCAGAGCTCCTGTCGATTCCCCATTGGTCCAAAGGCTGTATTAAAAAACACTGCTTCGCAATACAGTAGATCTGCAGAGTCTATCCCAGGTTGGTGACTCCACCTTCCTCACCCCCTTCCCAGATCCTGGTTCTCACAGACATAGACTTGCCATGCAAGCCTGACAACTTAAGTTCAGTCTCCAGAACCCGTAGTTGAAAGAGAGAACTGACTTCTAAAAGCTGTCCTCTAAGACTAGTCACCTGCACTGACACACACTGCAAATACTCAAAACACATCACTGCTTCATACACACAGCAGTAATAAATTTTGAAAAACTTGAAGATGGTCTAGGTCCTACCTTATCAAATAGTCAGCAAATACTTAATTCTTTATAAAAAAAAAATAAGGATCTTTATCTCATTAGTATTTAAACTAGTCTTCCTCTTTAAGAAATGGAAAAATTATATGTATCAAATAGCTATCTTAAAATAAAACTATTTCACACATTTATTTATTTTGTGTGTGCAAGAATGTGTGTGCAAGAGCATGCATGTACATGAGTATGCATGCATCTGTGTGTCTATGTATGCGTGTGGGGTGTGTGTGTGTGTGTGTGTGTGTGTGTGTGTAGAGACACACAACTTTCAGGAGTCCTTCCCCTATGTGAATTCCAAAAACCAAACTCAGGATCATCCAGCTTGGTGTTGGTTCTTTTGCCTTCTAAGCCATCTTTCTGATTCGTGATAAATCTGTGATATATTAGCAGTCAGCATTTGGTTTTATAAACCTAACTTATCCACCTATATTCCTAGGGTCACAAAAATTTCTCTAGCAAAAAAGTGGGGGTCATGGGTGAGAAACACTGAAGAAGCTGGGTTCGCAGGCCTCTCGGGTGCTCTTGCTCCATACCTCGTGCCCCTGGATCAGCTGGCTTCTCTCACAAATCACTGTCTCCTCTCCCTACCTCCATAGCAGCTAGCTCGCTATTAAATTATATGCTAAGGTTGTAAGCTGTAATATATTACAGGTTAGCCTCTTAAAATGAAAGCATATTCAGCTACTTTGTAGCAAACACTAAAGTCAAATTTAGAAAGTGAGCAACAATCTCAACAACACATAAACCAGGTAAGCGACACATGCACTTGCCCCGTCGTAAATTAACTAATTTTAAAAATAATTTTAAAATTAAATAAGATGCATTAGTCCTGTCTTCCACATTTACAAATTCCAGCAACATCCATATGTCTAGAAAGCCACGATGTGCAACATTGGAAGAAAGTGCAACGGAAAATAAATTCCTTGAAATTTAAAATAGCAGCACAACTTCTAAGCGTAAATGTTAGAGACGACATAGACGCATTTCCCTGAGTATCAACATCTCAACATCATAAGATGAATCTTCACAGCCAATCTTATTTCAAAAAAAAAAAAAAAGTTTAAACCTAACAGACAAAAAAAAAGAAATTTTTTTCCTCAAACTCTTATTCAAAAATCTAAATCTTATAGGAAACTTAAATACTTTGAAATCCCGTTCCAATTTGGAAAATATACATGAGAGCTTTTGAAATCATGAGTACTGTGCGTGCCTATAAAAATTTAACACTTCAACTTTAAAATTCACACTCAGATCTCAGATAATCACTACACAGCTACAACTCAGATCACTGTGCCAACTGCAACACTTAAACAAATTACAACAGGAAAAGAGGTGACACCGCGTCCAATTTTAGAAAGGAAGCCAACTGGACAACTTCGGAAAGCAGGTAAGACGGTCACCAGCACTCTCGCACAGTGAGGATGCGGCTGGCTAGCTTTCTGGGGTTTTGTTGGTTGGTTTTGGGTTCAAGGTTTTGGATTATTGTTGTTTTAGAGTTTGGGAGAGATCTGAGTTTTTGTTTTGTTTGTTTTGTTTTGTTGTTTTGGCTTGGGATTTTTGTTTTGTTTTGTACTTTGTATTTTGTGTTCCGTTTTGTTTTGCGGCAGGGTCTCACCAACTAACTCACACTGTCCTCTCCCCCACCCCACCCCCAATCCTGTCTCCGCCTCCCAGGTGCTGGGATTGCAGGTACGTGCCACCATTCCTGACTTGGCCAGAACTTTAGAAACATTCATGTCTTAGTTACTGTTTCAATGCTGTGAGGAGACACTGTGGCCACAACCTCTTATAAAAGAAAACATTTAAAGGGGGCTGGCTTATAGTCTCAGAGGGTCAGTCTATTATCGTCATGGCAGAGAGCATGGCGGTGTACAGACAAACATGGTCCGGGAGGAAACCTGAGAGTTCCACATCTGGATCCACAAACAGCAGGAGAGAAGACTGAAATACCCTTCTTCTGACAGGGCCACACCTCCTAACAGTGCCACTTCCTATGACCAACCCTATGGCAGCCATTTTTATTCAGTTCACCACAGTTCATTTTCCTTTTCTTCTTCCTTACATTAGTCCCTCCACAGAAGCTAAACCTACCTTGTGATTAAACGGAGGCCCGGGGGTGTGGAGCTGGCCCCAGCCTCCCGCCTCTGCCACCTCTAGAGGCTGAACGGGTAACTCCCTAACAACCTCAGGCTAAACTCAGACCCCATATTTTAGAACTGAGACTTCTAAAAAAGTTAAAAATATTCACCATGCCACAAATTCTGGCTATTGGCGAGGAAAAAGTAGAAAACTCTCTACAGAAAGTATAAGGAAGGATGAGCCCGGAGACCTTCATTTGAGGAAAGGCGAGATAAAACTCCCTGGAGAATTTGGCAGAGTAGCCAGCTGCGCCCTGTTCTTCCCTGGCAGGGATGGCTTCGACTTGGCATCTTTCCAGTGTGGTTGCAAGTGTAACCAAAAAACGGGTACAAGTGTGCTTTTGTACAAACCTACAAAGAGTAACCCACCATAACTAATCCAAGATAGAAACACTAGCGCTTTGAAAGGCTAGGATCTGATGAGGAGGAAGAAAGGGATGTGTGTAAGGGATTTGTTTTCAAAGTGAGGGGTGGGGCAAGCTTGAGAGAGGGGAAAAAAAACAGAACACAGTGTTTTTCAAAACACACATTAACTCAGCTGGCGGATAAGATTTCTATCTCACGGAGTTCACCTGGGAGAGCTGGCTGACAGAACCAGTCCACTGAAAACAAACCGGGGCAGGCCACTTCGTATCACAAGATCCACCCAGAGCTGGGCATTCCTTCCCTCGCTGGAACCCAGGCCACTGACATTACACAACCAAGTCTGCTTCACCGACTATTGAAAGGCAGATGAAATACATCATGACTTAATAAAACAATAAGTTTTAAGGCAGAGATGTGAGCCGAGGAAGTGTCAAAGTAAAATTAATAATTGAACTTTGAAATTGAAATATAAATTGCAAATTATGGACTATTACGATTATAAATCTCCCCAACAGAATCTTTCCACTGAACTACAGCCAAGGTCACCATCGGATTTCCTTTCTCCCTTTTAAAACTCAAGAAATAAGAGCTGTGCTTTTTTTTTTTTTTATAAAAATCCCGCGCCATATTTCTTCTTGCCTTTTTCATTTGAAACTGAGATTCACTTCCTTATAAATATTTTAATATCATTCTCCCATGAGCAGGAACGATCCATCAGAAAACAGTTTCCTAATTGCTCCTCAAGCTTATGCACCAAGGCAAGGTCCTGGGCAGAAGAGAATGAAATGAAAATGAATGACTCAGAAGAACGTCGTGTATCCGTTGAAGAAGTGGGTACTGAGCCTGCCTTAGTTTCTTTCCCTGTTGCTGTGACAAAATATGCTGACAAAGGCAACTTGAGGGAGAAAGGATTTGTTCTAGTCCCAGTTCAAGGCACTCTCCATCACAGCTAAAGGTCATGGCGGCAGAGGCTTAAAGCTGTTGTCACCCTTAATCCACAATTCGAAACCGAAAGCGAAGAAGACTATCCGCAGGCATTTCAGCTCCCATACCCCGCTACCCAGGCACGGGGTTTCCCTCATCAGTTAGTAGAATCAAGAAAATCCCTCTCCAGCCAGTCTAATCTAGACAACTCCTCGCTGACCCCCTTTCCAAGTAACTCTATATCCTGCCAAGTTGACTACTGACGTTAACCGTCAGAGTGGCCAGTTTATAGTTCAGAAAAAGCTTGCACTTCTTCAGTTTTTAAGCTTTATACAAGCATAGTTGATAATTAAAAAAAAACAGTATTAAATGTTTTCTGTAAACTTTGAAGTTCGACATGTACCTATTTTTCAAACCATAAAACATGAAGCTAGTTTTGCTTTGCTTGACTTTTTCTTGAATGTTCCTGTCATGGATTCAACTGTGTTTATCTCCCCATCCCCAACCCTTCCATTCCCCGAAAAGTGTGCTGAATTCTTAAGCATAATATCTCAGAATGTGACTTTACTTAGAAGTTAAGTCCTTTCAGAAACAACCAAGTACCCAAGCAGGAAGGCAGGTGCCTGGAAACGTAGCACTTAGGGGAAAAAAAGCAGCAGGATCCGGTGTTAGAGGTCATTCTTGGTTATACCAAGTTCTAAGCCTGTCTGGGCTATGTGATACCCTAGCAACAAAGTAGGAGATGGGAAGAAGAAAAAGACAAAAAGACAAGAAGTGAAAAACGAGGCCATCAGGGTAGACCCCACTGCAACAAAGTTGCGTCTGTCTAAAGGGCAGTAATTAGCGCCCAGACCCACACAAAGAGACAATATGCAGATACAGGAGAACCTGGCCACCTGCAAGGCATGGAAAGAGGTGGGGGAGGACTTCCCACCCAGCCCTGAGAGGTATCCATTCTTTAAACTCGCCCATCCTATACTTGTAATGTCTAAAATGGTGAGCTACTATTTCTACAGTAGAAGCATCGGTCTGTGGTTTTCCGCCACAGTAAGCCTAACAAAGCAGCACAGACATGTGAGGACTTCTGAAGCCTTCCCAAACCACCCATGCACTTAGCCATGTGAGAATTTTGCCAGGAATTAATGTCACACTTATTAGGCAATGAGTTCTACAATCTGTCTCTTCCCCTTTCTAAAAGTTAAATGGAAAATTTCCCCATCCCCAAAGCTCTCTCTTCTCAAAATGAATAGGTAATAATAATAATTATAGCTAACACTTCCTAGGTATCTCTCTCTGTCAGCCATTCAGGCACAGACTCTAGGCAGGATTTCTTCGAGAGACCAGAAGAGGGAGGAAGTATTCTTATTACCATCTTACAGGTAGGGGAACAGAGGGATGGAGAGGGAAGGAGCCCAACGTCAACGTGTCCCAAGATTCACAGTGCCACACTTTTGGTCCCAGAACTAAAATCTCAAGAATGTTCCCAGGTGCATCCAGACCTAGAGAGTTAGACGTTTTACCATATGAAGAATGGCTTCACAGTTTCTTCTTTTCCTTGCCCCTTTCCAACGCTAGGGTCTACATTAGGACTAGGGCTTCACACAAGTCGAGCAAGTGCTCTGTCACTGGGCTATCCCTTCAGCCCTGCCTACATTCCTTAATGACATTAACGCACTTCAGATGTAGTTATGTGCTTCTTAGTTAAAGACTAAAGAATAGGGGGTTGGGTATTTAGCTCAGTGGTAGAGCGCTTGCCTAGCAAGCACAAGGCCCTGGGTTCGGTCCCCAGCTCCGAAAAAAAAGAAAAGGGAAAAAAAAAAAGACTAAAGAATAAATGGGAACCCAAAAACTCTCCCTTTTGACTCTCATCATCATCACATTTATAATAAGATCAAGTGTGGTTCGTGTGTTTCTTCAGGGGCTGGGAGCTGAGCTCATGTCTTTCCTTTTCCATCTTGACCATGAAGTAAAAAGTATTCCTGATGCACATGGCCCTACGTTTCAACCCCAGCACTGAAAAAGAAAAATCTTCCCTCAGCACATAAGTGCTTCGAGAATTCCTTCACCTTAAGCTGATCGTTTCCCTGGTGTAACCCTAATGTTAGCAACCATCCGTCTCTATACTACGTTGTCAGACTAATCTGACGGAAGAGAGCTAAGAGGAGCTCAGTCCAATGTTGCTTTTTGCTTTAACAGTTCAGCCTCCTGTTTCTCCCTCTGAAACAATGGACACTTTTTAATTTAAATGTTATTTTCTAAAGTCTGCCCTACCTCTGTCTCCATTTCCATTCCTGCAGTTATAGCATGGATCCTACCTGTCCCCAAAGGGTTAAAGGCTTGGTCTCCTGGTTTGGTGCAGAATCTTTAAAAAGGTGGGGCCCTGTGAGCCTCTTGGATCACTAGGGACAAGCCTCCTTTTTGTCTTATCCCGGCTGTGGGCTAAATAAAGAGCTCTGTTCTGCTAAACACCCTCTTCTGTGCTGGACTGCCTTGTCATTGTCTCAAAGGCAGGGGGGTCTGTCCAAACATGAGCTGACCTGTCCAATATTAAGTCAAAATAAACCTTTTATCTAAGTAAGATGACTTATCACAGGTATTTCGTTACAGTACTGGGAAACTGACGAACATACCTTCTTTTGGAAGCCTGGAATCTTTATAAAAGGTCAACTGTGTGCCAACAGATAGAGTAGGGAGAGTTTGCCTGTCTCCTGGCTGATGTCCACAGAATTCTCAAGTCCGGGCTGGAGCGGCAGAACCTTTCCCTTTCCCCCTGCACACTACTGTAAATTCTTCCTGAAGGCTGAGTGTGCTGTGACCACATTTTCCCATTCACTCTTACTTCAGCAGAATTGAGATCATTTATTTCAAAGTCATTACTACCACTACTCTGCCACCTAGTTAGGTTTTTTTTTTTTCCAAGTTAACTCGACAGCAACTTGAGAGCAATGAAATTATAAACCAAAACAAAGCAAGGAACCAACTGGCATTCCGTTTTCCTTGTGGATGACAACTTGTCATGGAGAAATATTAAAGGTTTAAAAAAAAAAAAAAGCAGGGTTCCATGTCCAGCATGTGGCGATGTGGCGCATCACAGGCCTGTGGCAGAGCCGCCTGTGTTCCGTTCCCCTTATCCTCCTCCCACTCCGTAGCACTGTTTTGCCTTCAGGTTTGTCCTGCCCATGGATTCACCTGCTAGACGTGTTTTGTTTTAGCAAGGCAGCGCTTCTGTCAGAATTTCGTTAGCCGGTCCCAGCCCACGCCTGCTGGAGCTGCGGAACTTGTGTACTTTCTTTGGTGTCTGTGTCGGTGCAGATGGGAAGGCATGAATATTCCCCACTTGATCTCCTCTGAGCATCACTTGATCCCTCCTCCGTTTACGTGGCCCCTTTATGTGACCACCTGTCTTCTCCCACTGCGGAATTAATTTTTAAATCCTCTGTGACAATGTCTCCCAACCGACCGAGATATGAGAGAGAGACAGAGACAGAGACAGAGAGAGAGACACAGAGAGAGACAGAGAGAGACAGAGAGACAGAGACCGAGTTTACAAAGTCTGTTGTCAAATACAGGACTATTGGATCCCACCCAGAATAAATGTGGTTTGGGGTTTTGGTTGGGTTGTTTGGTTTGGTTTGTTTGAGACAGTTTTGGGTTTCATGTCACCCAAGCTGGCCTCAAACTCCTTCTGCCCCGACCTCTCTAATGATGGGGTGAGAGGCATGGGCCACTGTGCTCAGATTATGTAGTGCTAAGGACAGAGCCTAGACTCCCACAAATGCTAGGCAAACCCTTCACCAGCACAGCTTCATCCCCGGCCTGCCTTCTCCCTTTTTTGGATTACAGGCATGCACCACCATAGTCGGCTGGAATCAGTACACTTCTAACATCCCCAAATGTGTTTACTCCTCCTCTGCTGTGTCATCGCTGTTTGGAGAAAGAAACAGCATCTGCCAGGCAGCCATTTAGTAGAACACTTCCAGGGCACAGACCACTCAACCTCCAGGTGCTCAGAACATAAGAGACGCACAAATAAACCACCTCCACACTCCCAGGCAATTAAACCCAGTGTTACATAAGAACCATTTAAAAAGAGGAGAGAGAGAGAGAGAGAGAGAGAGAGAGAGAGAGAGAGAGAGAGAGAGAGAGAGAGAGAGAGAGAGGGAGGGAGAGAGAGAGACACAGAGGCAAACCCTCTAAACAAGAATCCTTCTTTAGCAGCCTTGGAGGAAGAACTGTGCTAATACGGTGTTTCTATTCCCGGCAGGAATAACCCTTAATTATTATGTGCCTAAAGCATCTACAAATTTTAAATAGAATTTCATGTAATGTTAAGAAAATCGGGGAACTGCGTCACTGGCAACAGGAAAGACCTTAAACAGAGTCAAAGAGAGAGAATCAGAGAGATGGGGGTGGGGAGCGCAAATCCCACTAAGTTGCCTATAAGGTTCTGGAAACTGGAAAAGACAGAAAATTACACAGGAAAATAAAGTTGCTCCCTGAAAGAATAGAGGAAGGAGAATGGAGATGGGTACATTAGTGATCCCAGAACTCACATTAATGCACAAGAAGTGAGCATCCTTGTAATCTGACCAAGAAGGTGGAGACAGGGAAGTCTCTGGGACATACTAGTTCAGTAGCCTAACCTAGGTGGCTGGTGAGAGACCTTACCTCCAAATATGGTGGGACACACCTGGGGAACAAAATAGCACATGTGACTGTGCACATGCAAACACATAGATCCTTCACTCATGAGCGAATGAATTCATTAATCCTTAAATATGTTAAGCTTGGGGGGAAATATATCTCCAAGAACATATGGGTGATATGCAAATGAATGTGTACACAGCCTTCTCCCTAAAATTCATTGTGACAGAATCTAGAATCTTACCACAGACAGGCCTCTGGATATGCCAGTGGGACAGAGGGGTATTTTGATTACATTAACTGAGGTAGGAAGACCTGCCCACTGTGGGTGGCATCATTCCCTAGCTGGCACCCTGGAGTGTATAATCAGAGAAAGGACTGAGCAACAGGCAGTATCCATTGTTCTCTGTTTGCTGACTGTGGATGTGATGTGACCAGCTATTTCAAGCTCCTGCCATCTTAATTTCTTCCTTGGTATGGACTGTTCCCTTGAGCTGTGACCCAAAATAAACACTTTCTTCATAAAGTTCAGTTTGACAGAGTACTTTATCACTGCAACGGGGGACGGGGGGCGGGGGGCGGGGGAGACACACAAAACTCGCTTCTAAGAATCTGGAAAACAGTCATATAAAAAGTAATTTTCACAAGCTACTTTTTAAAATGTTATTTCTGTCAGCCACTGTTCACGTACATCAGCAATGAACAATTTAGTTATAAATGTCGGCATTTCACCTCATCAGAAGTGCTCGTTACTGATCAAGGATATTATCGGTCCAAGCAGGGCCAGTTCTGACAAGAGCTGCCACATGGATTCTTAGGGATACAAACCTGCATTCTCACTGAGTCAGTTGTTGGTTAGATGGGGCCTGCAAAGGAGCTGAGCTATATTGCTCAGAGAGCCAAAAGGCTCACTGTGTCCCTGACAAAGCTGGCTGGACGACCTTCTCTATTAGATGTCATGTAAACACACAGCAGATGTCTGAACGTACAGAGTCGATCAGAACCATCCCTGCCCTCAAAGACACTTATAGAAAAGATTTATTTATAAAGCCAAATCTACAGAGTTCCTGAGGGGGTCTCTAGGTCCTGGGGTGACTGGGTCCTCCTACAAAGGCAAAGGCAGCAAATTCTCTCTCTCTCTCTCTCTCTCTCTTTTTTTCTCTTTTTTTTTTTTTTTTTTTTTTTTTTTTTGGTTCTTTTTTTTCGAGCTGGGGACCGAACCCAGGGCCTTGCGCTTCCCTAGGCAAGCGCTCTACCACTGAGCTAAATCCCCAACCCCTGTCTGTCTCTTTCTTTCTCTGTCTCTCTCTGTCTCTGTCTCTCTGTCTGTCTCTGTCTCTGTCTCTCTGTTTCTGTCTGTCTCTCTCTGTCTCTGTCTCTCTGTTTCTGTCTGTCTCTCTGTCTCTGTCTCTGTAGTCTGTCTTTCTGTTTCTGTTTCTGTCTCTCTCTGTCTCTGTCTCTGTCTGTCTCTGTCTCTGTCTCTCTGTCTCTGTCTCGCTGTCTCTCTCTCTCTTTCTGTGTGTGTGTGTGTGTGTGTGTGTGTGTGTGTGTGTGTGTGTGTTTCCCAACTTCTGTTGAGTGACTGAATACAGGTAGCAATCTTCATGCCATAATGAGATAAGAAGGTTTGTGGTATGGACAGAGACCACATTGATGAAGACAGGTGGAGCACAGCTATTGTACAGAAAGGAATTTAACTGGCTTTTGTCTCTAGTTTCTGACAGGCATACTCCCAGTACTTGGACTTTGCCAAGGAATTGGAGTACCTCTGTCCTCCATGAGCCCCATGAACCAAACTAAACTGTTTCCTGTCAGGACAGGTCAAAGTGGGGCTGGCTATTCCCAAAGACCGTGTAATTCATTTGGGCTTTAAGCAGAGCTATGTCAGCGGACCTCCTCCAGAGAGTGGAGGGGATTAGAGACTGAGCAATCACATGTCAAATGACTCCATTAGCTGTCCTGAAGTAATGAAACTCCGGTAAATTCTCTGGCTATGAGGACCTGGTGGGGAGTCCTGACTGCTGAGGCATTAGTGTGTCGGGGGGAGTAACAGTCTAGTGCCACAGAGCGAAAGCGCTGCATCCACTGTGTCCAGGATTCTCCCAAATGCTGACCTATGCGCCTTTGTATTTGAGCGATTTTGAGTTGTGGGGGGTTCCCCCCTCTTGGTGTGTTTGTGCACATGTGTGTACAAGTACATACACCCATGCCCAGGTGTAGAGCAGCCAGAGGAGGATGCTGGGTTGTTCACCTGTTACTCCGTTCGTTACTGAGCTCTCTCACTGAACCCAGATCTCACCATTTTTTTGTCTAGACTGCCTGGCCAGCAAACCCTAGTAATCCTCCCTGGTCTCCACTCCCAAAAGGGACATATATGTGCCTTTTACGTGGTGCTGGGATCTGAACCCAAATGCTTGTGCTTATGAAGTGAACGCTTACCCATGGAGACGTACCTCCAGCCCCTTGGTTTGTGTCTTTGATGATAAATTTTTTTTCCTGATTAATTTATTGAGGACTTCATTCAATGTACTTTTCTCCGTACCTCCCTCAGCTCCTTGCTGAGTTCTATGAATCATCCAAACTAATTATCATATCTGAAAGAGTTGATGTCACTCTGAAATTTCCAGCCAGTGGGTTTGGAATGCAAGTAGCAGAGAACTCCTTAACTGTGGCTGGAATCTCAAGTAGCAACCCTTCTTGTTGGGGACCATGCCCTCCCTTGTGGAATGATGTCAACCCAGCACTCCCTCGTAATATTGCAACACTCACTGTCAACATATTTGCCAGCAATTGTCCTTTAAAAATGCAAACCTCTTGCAGTAGACTTGCCTTCCATTGGCCCCAAGCCCACCTCCAAGCCCAGGCTGAGAACCTCCACATTCCAATCTCAACCAAAAATCAAATGGGTAACCACAGCTACTGTGCTTCCAGATGAGCCTTAAGATATGTGGTAAAGCCAGGGGTGGTGGCAGACACCTTTAAGCCCAGTGCTTAGGAGGCAGAGGCAATTGAATCTCTGTGAGTTCAAGGCCTGCCTGGTCTACAAAATGAGTCCAGGACAGCCAGGGCTACACAGAGAAAGCCTGGATTGAAAAACAAAACAAAAAAAAAAGTAGAATAAATAAGCAAACGATGTGGTAAACGGAGGTATAAAACCCACAATGAGGCTGGAGAAATGGCAAGATGGGAAGCAGAAGTGGGAACAGCCCCAGAGACTCATGGGCCAGCTAGCCTTACATATCAACAGTGGACAAGAGATGCTACATCAAACAAGGTAGGCAGTGAGGACGGACAGACACACAAGGCTGTGCCCTCCGACCTCCACGTTCATAATATACGCACAGACACACTCGTGAGCAGAGGCACGTGCACAGCCAAAGACTAAAAGCAGAATCTATAATGAATGCACGCAGGAGAAGTCTAATGGCTGACTAAAATACTGAGTGCATTTCGCAAAGGTAGTCAGAGCTTTGAAGATAAAATGACTCAGACACAGAGTCAGAACATGAGCAAGAATAAATGGTTAAATCTGGGTTTTCGGTAAATCAGGATAAGCATCTCTATTGTCCCCCTACTGATTACTGTGTGGCCCTAAGTTTTGCTAAGCTCATTTATAATGCTAATCAATTCTTACTCCTATGAGACAGTCTATAATTATACCCGTTCTGCAGGTGAAATCACTGAGACTTCAGCTAAGAAACTCAATAAAGGCCTCAGAGCCAGCAGCCCAGTGTGGCTAGCGCAACTCCAGCTCCAGGGGATCCAACTCCCTCTTCTGGCCTCTGCCGGGAACTGCACTCCCCTGTGCAGAGCTATTCGTAGACATACACATGAGATTCAAAACTAGGTTACCCTCTTCTTAAATACCTGTGAATAGAGCGGACTTTCTCTTTCTAGAAAAAGATCTATCTTTGTTATTTTCAGTTATGGTTACTGTGGGTGAGGATTATGTGAGGAGTCCAGAAGCGAGCATCGGACCCTCCTGAGGGGGCGGTTACGAGTGGGGGCAGGCCTTCTCTACTGATGTGTGCACCAACTGGGGGCAACTGGCCTTGTGGCTTGCCGGAATTTGGTAGAAGTCATTCTCTGGATCAGCTAATGGATGGTGAAGTCTTATTTAAAGACCACATTCAGTATTAGCATCCTGTGCCGTTCAGATCCGTAAGGCCCTGGCTGAGTACCACGGCTCTGCCGCTCCAAGCTCTCTGTGTACTACCGCTCTCCTGCTCCACGCTCTCTGTGTTGGTTTGCATCCGCCTTTGATGAATAATGGGCATCGAGGGAGCTAATCAAGGATTCTTGTGTAAGATCTTTGTAAACCACTGAGCTGAAAAGCAGGAGCGCAACAGACCACCAGTCTCGCTCTCAATCCGTGAGATCTGAGGATGCATACACCGAACTGGTTGCCTTCTGGCCCCTCCTAGATTTCAGTGGGAATGAGCCAAGAGATTAGAGCAAGGTAAACAGAATCTAAACACCGCAAGGCCGCTCCTTCCGGGGCTCCATTAAGAACATGCAAAGGTAAATAAATACAAATAAAATTAACGTTGGGTCCTCACCTCCAGAGTAAACAATCCTAGACACTTAAGCCTGGTCTCTTCACAATTTCCTACCTCCACAGCTGTGTCAGTGTCTCTATCCAGTCTCACTCAGAGGGCTGAAGAGCCATCCGGGCCCTTCGAGGAGGAGCTCTGCGGGGAGCTCTGTGGGTTCTAGCAGCAAATTTGAGCAGAGGAGAATCTATAGCAATCCTTTTTCACTCAGGCTCTGAACTGTACTGGATGCTCAGCTCATAAATATTACTCAAAATCCATCCCACTTCTAGTGCTAAAAGCCCAGCTCAGCCTGGTCACACTACAGCAGAAACAGAAAGGAAATAGGACTCAACCTCTCCCTCAGAGACTGCAAGGGGCTCGGCGCACTGGAATACAGGGTCCTGTGCACAGCAATGTCTGCATCTTTCTTACTTCCTGGCTTTCCCGGGAGCCACTTTGTAAAACATTCGTCTGAAAACGTTCACGGAAGACATACAACAACGCGCCCTTACGCCAGCCTCGACACTTAATCAATAAGCCTCCAAGTGCACACATCTATATCTTGGGTCGACCTTCATTTCACCAGGACTCAGAAGGTATTTCCTGTGCTTCGTCTTGGAATCTTTGCTAATCTCACACCATTCCACAACAAACACATCACTGTAAGGAGACAGAAGGCGCACATCAAAGGCACCTTTTGGAAATACTTCCAAATGGGCAGGGTTGTAAAGCCAGTCCTCTTCCAGGAGTCAAATTTTGTCCGTGGCTAAATAGAGGCCTGAGAATCAGAACATTTCACATATGTTCTAGAACATTTTAGGTGACATAAAGTGTCCCCCTTTCAATCACCAAGAGGAAGGGAAGGAAGGAGGGGGCACAAAGGGGGATGAGGAGGGGAAATCTGTCACCCTTTAATATAAATGCTCATGTCAGGGAATGAAGACACTCTTTCCCCAACATGTGCAACATCAAGGCACGCTGGCATGCTCCGATTGGCGCTCAACAGAACTCCAGCATGATGTACGGTCTTTCCATTGAAGTTGTCACTTCTAAAACTGACATCTTCTCCAGTCTCTGAGAAATATTAGGTTATATCACCAACGTGTTGTGATCAATAACAGAACGGACTGGCACGTGGGTACTTACCAGGTTTCATTTGATGTATTGAGGCTTATGAATGAATATACCCTACCCACTTAATCTCCATAAGGTTCCTGGTAAGGAGAAAACATTTCCCGCTTTACAAAACATAGTAAAACTCAGAAGAAAATATGCAAACACTGAGAAGGAATGCTTTCAGGAAGGTGACCCGGTTACACGGGACCATTCAGCAACAACACTGAACCCCATCACTCAAGATTGGGGGTCCCAAGCCTAGCCCATCAATAAGAAAATTTCACCCCTCGCTACTCACATTTGGATAAATTACCTCTTAGGCTCCTCAAAGCCTAGCCAACATCTAGCTTCTTCTGGATTGTCCGACTTCTGCTTGCCTTCCTAGGAGAAACTGAGCTGGGTGCCGTACTGAATGAGGATTACATACAGAGTATACGTTCAGAGAGGTTAGCGTGATCACAGTCCGCAAAGAGAGGCTTAATTTTAACTCAGCATCATCTAAGTGACAGGCTCAAGGGACAATCAGGTAAGCAAGAGAGATCGCTCTGTTCCCCGAGTGGACACACGTCAGGGAACCACACAGACGGTTCCCACACAGTTTGGTAGTCAGTGCCACAGCTGATCTAGGGGCTGAGGGTGCTGGGTCAGCGCCCAAGGAAAGTCCGAGGCTGGCAGGAAAGGAAAGCGAGAAAGCAACGGCAGCTAAAATCCATTAAGGGACCACTTCCGGCCCATTAACACACCATTCGTCACGGGATCCACCGCAGCTCTCAGTGCTCCCTGGTGTATGGGGCATAACCATGAACCAGTCCGTCTCGAACTCTTAGTGCTCAAGTCCATGTTCATGGTTTCTCTGCGTTTGCTACCTCTTGTCTTTCTTCTTAACGCGCGGAAAAAACTAGCGAGGCCTCAGGTTTGATTCTCCAGCACCACACACACACACGCACACAACCACGCACGCACGTACGCACGTACGCACGTACGTACCCGCACACACACCCACATACCAGGACAAGGTCCACTCAGCTATAGCCCCACCTGCTTTCTTGCTCTGCTTCTGGTCCGCCACCACCGTGTGACTATCCACAGACAACCCACCATGAAGAGCTGTGATCCCCTCTGGGACTTCGAATCAAAATAAACCTCCCCTCTCTGAGGTTGCTGCTTTCGGGCATTTTGTCCCACAGTTACAAAAGTAAACAATACATGCTATTACCGATCTTATAGAGGAAGAAGAAACCATCCAAAAACCTGCCATACAGGACAAAATGGTATCAAGATTCAAAGCCAACTACGTCGTGCTCCAAAGTGCCAATGACAGGCTGCAGTTCATGAAACCTTCATGCTCACTTAAGAGCAGGGAACACGAATCCCCATGAAATAATCTGAGGCAGGCCGCGGAGTGTTATAGGACCAAATTTGGAAGGCACACACAAAGATAAGAGAAACAGGAGGTGGCGTGGGCGTGGAGTTCAGGTCTACATTTCATGGCTTTCCCTTCCCTGTCCTCTGATAACCTCAGAAAGAGAATGTTAGTTGCCACAGAGAAACGGTAAGAAAGCCAGAGGCACATCGGCCTAGATAAGCACCCTCAAGAAGGGCTGGCAGAAGCACGCTGGCCATTCCCGGTGGCTCTTAATGAACAGCGCCCAGCTCAGCATCTTCCAGGCTGGAGAAAGCCAATGAATATTCACCGCAGGAATTGCTAATGCAGCCGGAGAGAGGAAGCAAACGCAACACAGCTCCTGCTGCTCCATTTTCAAAAGTCTAACAAAATCATGTTAAGTGAGACGCTTTGGTGAGAAGGGAATGTTTTTTAGAAAGGTGGCTAAACATATTTAGGACAGATATCTGTGGGTTTGGGATTTTTTGCTGGGTTTTTTTTTTTTCATAATTAAAGATACATTTGTTCAGCCTCTGCCCCGCCCCCCACCCCACCCCCAAAATCTACAGAAGGAATGATTTAGGAAAATTACTGTCAAGGTCATAGTAAACTATTGCGTCATTGTCTGGTCCCTCCCCAGTCCTGAGATAACGGGACATTTGGTGGCAGAATATTAAGAGCCACTCATTGATATTGCTACTTCTAAGAAACAAGGTCTTCTCAGAAAATTCTAAGAACCAATGTGTTTTTGTTACAGATGCATAATAAATGCAAATTTGATTTTCACACACAATAAATTAAATAATTTGACAAATGGCCTTGGGGTTTATATTCTTTGTGTGGTGTGTGGGATATGAGAGTGTTTGTAGTTTAGCTTGGCATAAAAGTCACGTTTCTTGTCTAATCATTGTGTGTGTTATTTCCCCAGCACCTCTAAGCAGTAGGAACGGCGCACGGTCCTCTTTGCACTTTCTAAGATGCAGAAAATCCTGAATGTGCTAAGCAAGAAGCCACTGCCGGCTTCTGAGGGATAAAGGCTTAGGAAAACATGGCACGTACTCAAGTAGACCAGTTTGTTTTTAAATATTTTAATAGCGTTCACTACTGTGTTAGGAACTAAGTGTGCACTGTATTCAATCTCATTCCGAGGATACACTCTATTTCGATGATCCTATCAAAAAGATCAAAATGTAAATACCATGTAAATTACATTTTAGACATGCCCTCCTCTGCGTGAAGGCAAACAGAAGACTTACATCTTCTCCAAACACGTGCGAATATAAACAGGCAACACAGCTAAACCCAAGAAGTATTCGCTGCCTTGTTCTATTAAAAAAAGATGCCCTCGGGTATCAATTACAAGGAGAATGCCTGTGCATACGCTTTCAAAATTTTAAGCACAACGTTAATATTTATTTCAAAGGGTCTCAAGTTAATTACACATTATACTGGCTAAAAGAAAATACTACATAAGTACTCTGCCTGAAACTCTCTTAAGAAGCTACCTAAGCCAAGAGAACTGAGAGCAGAAACTGAACACCTAACATTTTGAACTTGCAGTAACCAGGAAAAGTTGGTATTTTCTAACTAAATATAAACTATGTATCTTGATTGGATCCTAAAATAAAACATGCATGAATTTGCATGCACACCTGCACACAAACAGCTGAAAAAGACAATCTCGGGACAATGAAGGAAACATAGGTTAAACATGGACCAAATATAAATATTATGAAATTAGGATTTTCTTACACATAAAAATGGTTGTGTGATTCTTGAAGAAAATACCTTCTTAGTGCACACTATCATGCTTAGGGATGACATATGACAACATATGAACTGTCCAATAGCTTTTTTTCAATGTATAGAATTAGATGTGTGAGAAAAGTATGAGGTAAAATTGGCAAAAGGTTAATAAAACTTAACTCCGGGTGAGAAGCACACACATAGTTAGTGTAAAAATCTGCCCTTCTTACCTGTGATGGCCATGCCTGTAGGTCCACCTACTTTCAGATGAAAACTCCTGGAAAATATCTATCTATACTAAACATGTGCAGGGCTTTCTCCTGTCATCGTTACCTAAGCGACACATCCTGAGAACTATTTGCATAGCATTTACATTGTGCTTGTGTAAGAATCTAGAGGTGACATAGTATGTAGGAGGACAGGTGCAGGTCATATGCAAACACTACATTATTTTCTCTAAGAGTCTTGAGCATAACCAATATTGCTATGGTGACAGGGGAGGGGTTGGTAGAACCTGTAGGCTTCAGATACCAAGGAACAACTATATTCTTCTTTTAAGATTCTCATATTAAAAAGTGACATTTGAGCATATGCGTGTGTCAACTACTGGACCAAACTAGGTCCAGATAAAACGTTGCTTTCCATGGAAAGACAGAACATGTTTCATTTTCTTGGAGCTTAATTCATTAGAGAATCCATTTTCCACCACTGACCCAGAGAAATTATGTCCGCCCTTCTGTCAGAGACTACAGGGCGCAGATGATTGACAAGCAGCACGTGAATTAGAGCAGATGTGTATGATCCCTAGAGAGTAATCCAAATGGACAAGATCACATGGTAACACGTGCCCTTAGAAAAACAGGGGCTGAGAACAGTGGACAGCTCTGAGCCCGGAGACATGGTGAGCAGAACATGCCATGCAGGAAGACTTATTTTCTATAGTGTGCTAACATGTGACATGTACTTGAGCTAAATTAGACAAACACAAAACATCACTTCTCATTCACCCAGGAGAAGGAGTCCTACCTTTTCTCTGGTGGATAAAATGAACTGCCAGGTTCCATATTAAGCAAAAGAAGAAGGTGGTCCTCTAAAACTTCTAGTTCAAATTACTAACAAAACACAATCAGTAACAGACATCTATAACTATTTAATCTAGAGAGATCTAAAATGATTAAAAACTCATACTCAAGCTTATGAAACCACACAATTAGGGTGTTTCCTATTGATGGAGTTCTTTTGTTTGAGGGTTCAAATCCCAGTGTTCCTGGGCACTAGTCCACTGTTAAGTCAGAATTCAAACCAGCCCTTCCCAACTTGCTCAAATCTTGCAGCCAACTCTGGTACTCTTTCACTAAGCTGAGCTGAAAGGGCTGAACTTTTGAGTTGGCTCAGAACAACCAATGACTTCTGAGAGAGAGAGAGAGAGAGAGAGAGAGAGAGAGATCACGTGCCATAGGTACTGTTCCTCAACAGCTGTCTACATGGCTGGTCTGTGAGACCAGGTCTCTTATTAGCCTGGAGCTCACCCTGTATGCTAGAATGGCTGGCCAGCTAGCCCCGGGGACCCACATGACTCCTCCTCCCCAGAGATGAAGTTACAAGTTCAGACCACCATGCCCTTTTTATTTCATGGTTTCTGGGAAAAGAACGCAGGTCCTCAAGATTGTGTACAAGCCTGTCACCATGCAAACCACCTACCTCCCACCTACCTCCCAGCTTCCTTTCTTCTTTGTTTTTTTTTTCCTTTTTTCTTTTCTTTTGCTTTCTCATTCAATTTCTCAATCCCTGCATCTCTGTTCCCATTGTGTCTTTCTCTGCTCCTTTTTTCTGCCTTTTGCTTTCCCTCTAAGGCCCTCTGGGGAACCCAAAAGGCACGGTTAGGCATTGAGTTAAGCTCCAGGCACCAGAGCCCTTAAGGATCCTTCCTGATACTGAATGGCCACACGCTAACCGAGTACAGGAAGGATGGTTGATTTCCCTTTACCTAAAGGATAATTATCTTGTTTAAGGGCTGTCAGCCCCTTCTCTTCTTCCTGCTGCACTTGCCTTTGATTAGGACCAATCATTTATTCTTAAGGAAGCAAAACTGAAGTCTCATTTTTGCTTTAGATTTGGTGTGTGTGTGTGTGTGTTTTGTTTTGTTTTGTTTTGTTTTGTTTTGTTTCTTAAGTAAGGTATATGGCCTGGGAATGTTGAGAGCAGATTTGACGAATATCTGTGCACTGGGAAGTCTGGATTTTCTTCTCCTCAGAACTCTAAGTTCCCGGAAAGCTGCTGTATAGCTGCGAACACTAATCTAAACTCAAAAAAAAAAAAAAAAAATTCAAGAGGAAAAAAAAAGCTATCGTTCTCTACCGCACTGTATGGGTGTGTCTGCAGGTATGTGAGTGAAACTTACATGCACACACAAGGAGACTAGAGGAGGGTACAACTTGTCACGCTCCATCTTCTTCCCTTGCCACACAGTCTCTCGTGGAACCTGACTAGATTGATGCCCAGCAAGTCCCACTGATTCCCCAGTTTCTACTCCCCACAATGCTGAGGCTACAGGAACCGACGCTTATACCACCAGCACTCTCTCCCACCAAGCCACCTCCCCCAGCCCCCACATATCTCTAACGTTCTGCACCAGAGGTCTGAGTGCATCGTTTGTTCATCAGGGATCTGCTGACTGTGATACACTCCCTTTACGGGATGAACACAGGCAGGCCCTCGGCCTCCCAGAGGCCTGTGGAGCTGCTTCAAAGACTCTGGGGTAGAGGAAGTCCTGCCCGATGTGCCAGCTAAAAGCTAAATGTCTGTCTAGAGGTCTCTGGGTCACCTCTAGGCCTGGTCATGACCACAGGAGAACTGGGGAGAGATCAACAATCAGGACTACATGCCGGTTGTGTGACCCCAGGGATGCTCCCGGGAGTGAAGAGGCACAGGTCCCAAGGCAGTAAGAGAGCACTTGGAGTTCTGCCCACTGTGGAGCCACTCACAGCCTCTGGAAGTGACCTGAGGCCCATCCTGAAGCCTAGCTCTTCTAGGCTTTGGTTTCATGCCTGTTATGGAGGGGGGTGATAAAAGGGACCCTCATTACTTACAGGATTTTGGTAACAGTTAAGTAACTGGGTATACAAAAACTACTCTGAGAGTGGCCTGACTCATGGTAAACACTGTCAGTGCTAGCTAATATTGCCTAGAACATGCCCTCCAGGAAGCCGATCAAAGAGGCACCACTGCTTTATTTCCCGGGAGTACCCTGTCCACTACAGAAGACCTGTGACAACAGATCCAACGTTAACCAGGTAGAAATCACAATTCTTTTCATTCCCTTTTTAAACCCCAGAACACCCGGGGTGATGGACTCCGTGAAGACCAAAGCACATGAGGCTTCTTTCCCTAGCAACGAGGTTCAGATATAAAATGGCAAGGTAGCAACATCCTATGAGTTCACCGGAAATTGGCATGTGATTAAAATGGAAATCTACCTGACACGCATGTCAGAGCCCACACATTCTCAGTGGGTAAATTCTGCAGCTTCTAATAATTGTCCCTGGGTCTGCAACGCTGCGAGCCTCAAAAGCTAACCCGGCGGAGAAGTCACACGAATTACCCTATACATTAGCGGGACAGAAATACAGTGACCTTCAAGGCAGTAAGTGACCATGGAGTCCGTGGCATAAACAGGTAATTGGCCACCTGCACACCTGGACGGCAGAGTGAGTCAATTCTTCACAAGAGGCAACGTCTACTAACTTAAGCGCTCACGCTGGGCCACACCTGGCATAGCACACTGGCCATACTTACGCGTTGCAATAGGGCTTCTTCTCATAGCCTTTGTAGTTGTTCATGTTGAGAGCCATCTTGCAAACCTCACAGTGAAAGCATCCTTTATGCCAATACTGAGAAGGGAAGAAAAACAGAAAAACAAATACTTAACATTTCACTGCAATACCAGCTGTGGACAGAGCGGGCAGGGAATGCAGTCTGTTTGATAATACTACCAGGAAATGGCAGTAGGTAGCAGCGGGCGTTTATCTATTTCCAGTTCAGTGAAGAGATCAGACAGCTATTAAAGTTGAGTTTTAAACCAATCTCGCCCCTATAGACTCACAATGGAAGAAATGTCAAGGGTCTGTGTATATCGTAGCCAAAAAGGAACCCCGAGCTCGGTGAATGGAAGACTTGGAGCCGGCAGTGTGGCTTTAAGATACAAAGGGTTCTCTTTGCAAACGTCTCTAAATGTTGTTTGTAGGATTTCCACACACGTGTCCACCGGAAGTCAGAAAACTCACAGTAGCAGTGGTGAACTATGCAAGTACCCTTGCCCCCATCCCCACCCAGTTTCCACCAAATAGCTGAACATCATCTCTGTCTGGGATGAAGGCTTACTCTACAGTGGCATTTGTAACGCCAAACGCAAATTTCACAGAGACCGCCTACGACTGGTTTCAATTGTCAGTCACCCGGGATCACACTGGGTCTGTCTCCCAGGCTATTCAACTCTATCTATACCCAGGAAGGGCAATGCCGCCGCGACCCAGCTAAAGCCACTTCCTCTGGAATTTACCCTGGTGGAGCAGGCGCTGGCCGGTGGGTCAGCTTGCTACATCGGGCTGGGTCTCTCTTAGAGGTTTTATTCTTAGCACTGCGGCAGCAACCACCCTACAAACATATTAATTGCTGTTTTTCTTTTTCCTGAAGGTCTGTTTCCAGAACTTCTGGGACTGGGTGAAGGTGCCAAGGTCCGTGCAGTGGGGAGGGAGGGACAGACTTAGACGGGGGAGGGGGCGCGGCTTGTCAAATTGCACCCCCCCCCCACGCCCGGTTCCCAGCCTGGCTCCTGGGTGACTCAGCCCGCTGCTGCTGGGTGCTCAGCCTAGCTCCTGTGTTCTCAGCTTGGCCCCTGGGTGGCTCAGCCTTAGCTACTAGGTTCCCATCCTGCCTCCTCTCTACCCGGGCTGCCATCCGTCCTTCAAGGAAGCCGTGTGGATGTCGCGCACCCTAAACCCAGGACAAAAGCATTTCCCAGTTCCAACACCCTCCTCATCCAATCGTGGAGATCTCAGACACAACGGCTGGGATCTTCCTTCGAGCATCCTCTCCCTATGACCAGACCCACGAACCATACCAGCCCACTCATCTTTACAACCCGGGTGCCAAAACTTCTTGGAACAGGTGCAACCCGGAGCCCCGCAGGTCCCGGCTGGCCAGGCGCCCCTCGCTCACCTTATCCAGGCAGTTGACTTTCTCCGTGGGATACACCACTTTTCCGCAGCGGGCGCACTGGGGATTCATTGTCGCGGTTCCCGCGGGCGGTGGCTGTTGCTGCGGCGGTGACTGGGGGCTCCGAGGAGCCGCTGTGACATCCCCCGGAGAGCCCCGCGCCACCTCCGGGCTGGCAGAAGGGCTTCAGGCTCTGGCGAACTGGCCTGGCGAGGTGCAAGGGGGCGCGGCGGGGCCTGGGGCAGGCCGCGCTCGGCGACGCTGGCACTAGGCTCCTGCTCGGGCTGTGCGCCGCTGGCTCTGCGTCGCTAGCGCTCCAGGTACCGGTGACTCACAAGCACTCGCGCCCGCCCCTTGCGCTCGCTCACTCGCTCCCCCGCCGCCGCCGCCGCCGCCGCCGCCGTCGCCGCGCAGGCCAAACCCACCAGCGCGCACCGACCCAAAGGGCAGGGAACCAGCCAGTCTGGCACCAAGGGACAGAGGGCGGCGCGGGGGAAGGGAAGAATAGGGACCCAGAGAACTCTACTCGTAGCCGCCCAGTGAGGCCGGGGGAGCTGGCACCCACGGCCGCAGCAGTCCTAGGCGCCCAGGTGGGCGGTGGCGACAGTGCGAGCCAGGCGGAGGAGGTCAGAGCTGGGGTGACTGGAGCTCGGGAAAAGCTCAAACGCGCTCACTTCCAGGCTCCTTCCTCCCTTCCCTCCTCTCACTCCAGGGTGACGTCCCTGACACCCAGAGGTCGGCCAAGGATGTGCCCAAGCTCCTCCTACGTCTCAAGGGACCAGCTCCGCACCGTAGCGCCCTGCACACTGGCCAAGACTGCGAAGAGCCTTTCCGTGCCTTGAACAGAAGACGACGCTCGGCCTGGAACTGAAAGGTTCACGGGCACCGAGAGACTCAAGTCCCCCATTCACCCCTTCCACCTAGCTTCCACCACTTCCCGGTAGAGAAAACGAGTAGCGTGCCTGCCTGAAGTCCTGGATGAGGAAGCTTTCTTGGTGCCCCCTAGTCGCCGCACTTTTTATTCCTGTCATTAGAGAGCTACTGGTCATTACAGGCCAGAACCGAGTCTCTCTTGATTAACACAGTCGGTATTCGCTTTAAGTGAAAGTATTCAGAATAATGTTTTGCAATTAAGTACCACAAAGATCTGCGGAAAAGTTCTCTTGCGCTAGGAGAAGCAATTACAAAGCCATCATCCAAACCAGAAGTGCCAGAAAATCAAGCAAAGGGTAGGATGGACGGGGACAAACCTGCAAGGTTTTCCGTTTTAATAATAACAAGGCAAACAAATGGAGCCATGTTAGCTGTATTTTGTGCCTGACCCTGCCACCCTGCCACTCACTGGTTTTGTGGCCTTCTGCCAATGCTTAGCCTCTCTCTGACTCAATCTTTTCATCTTCAGAATGGGGCTGACAACGGGAGTTACAAAACAGCTCTGACCCTTCTGGAGGGAGGGTTAAGTGAGTCTGCAGTCGGTAAGCGCTTCAACGTCCCTGGCCTCTGTAAGCACCACGCAAATCAAATCGGCTAGGATTATCATAAATTGGTTGTAACAAACACATTCCTTTCCTAGCAAGAGGATTAAGGCTCAGTCATGCCACTTAGCAACTTCTGTGACAAACATTTCTGTCAGTTCAAGAAAAATCATAGCTGCACCTCTTCCGGAGACAACTATTGATTGTCAGGCCTCTCGGGGCAGGGCAGGCTACATCATGAACGCATCCAGAACACTGCCTGGCTGTTTGGCTTTTCAAAGAGGTGAATTCTTCAAACACAGTCACCAAATCCAGTGGATCTGTGCCACTCACGGCTGTGTCCACAACCCCACCTTCAAAGCAAATAAAAGAATAATTTGCTTTAAGAGAGTAGCTCTTATCCTTAAAAACACCTCAAAGATCATTGAAGGTGACTGTGGGCAAAAAGGTATGTGTGTAATCTCGCAAAGAGCAGCAATTTTTATCAATTATTTTTTAGCATTTAATTATTTTGGAAGCACCAATCATAAAATATAGTCTAAATACTTTATTTTTTCTAAACGCTAAGCACAGAATTCAGGGGTAAAATGATGATGACATTTTATAGCTGGTTAGTGTCCCTGTAAGTTGTATAATTTCTTACTAAACCAGCCACCCATCACAGTGATTGACACATAGTAAAAAGTAACGAAATGTTGACTGAACGCATGGATAAGACAAGTGCACACCTTAAAACTGACATTAACTGTGGAGTGTTACTCTTTGAAAGGCAAGCAATGACTCCTGGGCACTGTTTCCTTCTTGATTCTGTTACTCTGTTTCTTTGTTTTCTGTTTCAAGCCAGCTTCTAAGTTTCCTGATGTCATATTAAGAGAACTCTAATATCATCTGTCTCTAAAAGGACGTCTTTATTTCCCAAACCAAGGTCCTGGTACTTTGGCTAGAACCTGTCCTCTGGCCCAGTCTTCTTCCTTCAAGCAGATAAAATGATTTAATTGTTCCCCCAGAGAGACTTCTACCCTTGTGTCTTTTTTTACTTGACCAGTCAAGAAATTCTGCCTTGTGGGACTGTATCCCAGTACAACATCCATATTCAGTTCTTTCTGTTGGCATGGCCACAGAGGTATAATAATAATAATAATAATAATAATAATAATAATAATAATGATGATGATGATGATGATGGTGATGGTGATGATGATAATAATGATGATAATGATGATAATGATAATGATGATGTACCTTTATTAGTCATCTTTTTTAAAAAAGCTTCCATACTTAGAAGTCAGATTGTTTCTTTAAATAAAATTCTTAAATCTCTTTACATTTTCCTATGGAGTCTATTTACAGAAAACCTGTTACTGGCAATGATTATTTAAGCCATATAAATTGAACACAAAAATTCAAATTTTTAAAGAGGAATTAGCATTACCAAAGCAGTTGCTCAGACATAACTGTGGTGGATTGTCCTACTCCCAAGAACACGAGAACACCTGACCCGAGGAATCCAAAATGATTACCCTAATTTCTGTTTTATGTACTATTCTCTTTTTGCCAGCATGCCAGTGTCCTCCCCTCAACATGGCATGACATAGCAGCAAACTTCAGCTAATGAAAAGAAAACACTGCTTGACGAATGACAAGACTCGCTGAAATAAACTCCGTGTTCCCACACATCGAGGTATCTGTACATACGGAGCCTGGTGGTGAACTGAGTCCACCCAAAACCTTCACCACTGTGAAGGAGAAAAGGACAGGAAGGATGAATGTCAACCCCTTGTTCCTGCCCTTCTGGGATAGAGACCCTAAAATACAGGACAAGACAAGGCCATTTGTGTGAGGCCAAATAATAGCTCCTCACAAAATTGAGGGTTCCCTTCTGACCCCACTCCACCCCGTGAATGTATTACTCTACAGGATACTATATTTGCACCACCCAGGCCCTATATCCTAGAGACTTTGTCTCCAGCCTAGGACACTATTTGGAGTAGAACCTTCAAGAGGTAGGGTTTAATGAGAAGTGGGTCATTTGGGTAGATGTTCTGCACTTTTTTTTCTCCCCACCACAATGGGACTTTAAACATTAAAGTAATAACGTCGTGCACCTATGGACTGAAAGCTGAAAATCTACAAGCCGAAATAGAACCGTCCTGTTTTCACAACGCGTGTGCGTCTCAAGTATTTTGTAATCAGAAGGATGATAACACACGGGATGAAAGGGAATACCCTCGCCTGATGAAGGATGCTGACATGGAAGGCCCAGCCTCACAGTCAGAGAAGACATGACAATAGAAGCAAAGTCTGAGAGAGATTTAAAGACACTGCAATGCTTGCCTTGAAAATCAAGAAGAGCAGAGGGAGCTGAGGAGACTCCAACCTCTAGGAGACTCTGGAAAAGTCAAGGAAACAAATCTTCTCCTAGAGCCTTCCAAAGGAATAAAGCCCTGTCGCCATCTTGATTTTAGATTTCCCGGCACTCAGAACTGTGTGATGCCAAGCATGTGTTATTCTTCAACGTTAGGTTTTGGTTGGTTGGTTTTGGTTTGGTTTGGCTCAGTTTGGTTTGGTTTTGGTAGGGTTGGAATTGAACCTATGAGCTTTGCGCACACGAGACAAGCACCCTATCCCTGAGCTACAGCCCAGTGTTTCAATTAATTGTGTTATAACAGCAGCAGCAGAAAACTGAAACATCTACCTATGTGAACTCTGACCTTTCTATTGGCCACAGTGAGTTACAGAAGTCCTAAAGGACTAGTTTGTAAGTCAAGATAGCTAGAATTCCTTATGCACAACCTTAAAACAAAGTGGGCAAAGGCAACAGATGCCCGTTCTCCTGCCTCCTGATAAAAAGACTTATTCACACAATTTACCTCACCTCATTAGATTTCGCTCATGTAGACGCAACATAAGTAGTGCACCGGTCGACACGCTTCTCAGAGATCTCCCTGGATCTTCCTTTCCTTGAGTACTAATGAGTAATAGTCTCATCTTTTCAGGAACTACATCAATACAGAGTGTGTCCCCCTACACACTAACCCAGGCACCAAATCCTGTCCATTTTACTTCCAAAGAGTTCTCGAATCTGTCTCTGTGCCCCTGACTTAGTGTAGCAAATTTTGTCTCCTTTATACTTTTTGTAATTAATCCCAAATAATTGATCATAGCTAGAAACGTTATCAACAGAGCTGGGGATACAGCTCAGTTGGTCAGATTCTGGATTCAAACCCCCTGTACCACCTAAAACCAGGAACAGTAATGCACACTTGTGATACCAGCACAGGCTAGGTAGAAACAAGAAGATCACTACAACTTCAGGGTGGACTTAAGGCTACTCTGAGGCTGCATGAGGTCCTGTCTCAAAAAAAAGAAATGTTAGGACTGGAGAGTTTACCCAGTGGTTAGAGCACTTGCTCTTACAGAGGATCCAGGATTGATCCCTAGCACCTACATGTTGGCTCACAAGGGTCTGTAACTCCAGTTCCAAGGGATTTGACACCCTCTTCTGATCACTGTGGGCACCAAACACTCGCATGGTGGATAGACATACACTCATACAAAACAAAAGTTTTAAAAGAAAGAAAAGAACAGAATAGAAAAAAAGGAAATGTCATAGACAGAAAACCTGTGCTTGCCCAGGTCTGTCTGAGAAACAGCCCCATCCCTGCAAAATGCTATGTGATTTTTTTTTTAAATGAAACATGTTCATAGAAGACACTAAACATAGCGCTTAGTGCTCAGTAAGAATTTAATCAATATTTGTTGTTGTGGATTTGGTCTAATGCTACTTATATTATGTTAATTGGGTCCCCCAAATCGCAGGAGAATCTGTATGTCCACACATAAGACGCTGAGGGTCACTGCTCCCAGTTGGTTCTGACGGGTAAATAAAGTTGCTGGCAGCCAATGGCTGGGCAGGGAGACAGAGGCGGGATTTTTAGGAGAATGGGTGAACTTCATTCAAGGGCTAGGAATGAAGGAAGGAGAGGACATGAGATAGAGCCACCATGCTGGGAGAGGAGTAGTTGCCATGCCTGAGAATTACATGACAGAGAGACAGCCAACACGAGAGAGCTGAGGAAGAACAGCCCCAGGGGCCTCCCTGACTGGGTCTAGGGCAACAACAGAATGGAGATTTTAGTAGGTAATAACTCAGTGTTGGGCCCTACCTTGGGGTGTTTCCCTTCCCCCTCACTGAACCTTCCAGCCTGCTATGGCAAGAAGTTGTTTACACCCTTAGTGGCTGCTCTCATCCCCTGTTCCACGATGCAGATTTTTCCTGTTTTCCTGGTTGGGGATTTTCCACCTCCTTTAGTACTTTTCCACTGCTTTTGCCTCTTATATATAAGGAGATCTCAGTAAAGCCCGGACGGCATTCTCTTAACACAGATGGCCCGAGTATGTGTTTCTTCTTAAATCTCCCAGGCGTACGCCTGGTTCTCAGTGTCGTGATGATGCAGGTGTCGTCAATTCAGGAATATCAGAGGAGAGGTGTTAGCTGTGGAGGTTTGACAGTGGCCCAGCCATTGAGCTGTTTAAGGCATAGTAAAATAGAAAGCAGTGCGCATGCGTGCGTGCGTGCGAGCGCCTCTCATTCGGGAACCCAGAACCTGCAACTGTAGGGAGGAGCACACAGGGCTGCCGCTGGGTTGATTGGAGAAGAGATTGACTGGCAACTGTGACAGTTTGCTATAATCACTGAATTACTGGAACGAAATTTTAAATTAGGCTCTATGCCACATTTTAAGATAGATCAGTTGGTCCATGACTAAGATAGTAGTTATTCCTAGCCTTTTCATATATCCTAAAGTCTGCTTCCCCAATCATCTGCCCGCTTCATAAACATCAAATTACCAACATAAGATTGACACAGAGACTGCTTTCCTTGACAGGCACAGCGGCGCTCATCTTTAACCCCAGCACGCTGGATCCACTGATCCACTCAGCAGGTGGATCTCCATCAAAGCCAGTCTGATGTGCAGAGCGAGTTCTAGACCCACCAGAGCTACATAGTGAGACTGTAAAAACCAACAACAACAACAACAACAACATCAACAGCATCAACAAACAACACTTTTCTTGCACAGAGAGAAATAAGTGTCAATAAAGTGATTAGCCACCAATTGGGGACCTACATCCCATACTCCCTCTCCCAAGACAAAGGGATAATCAGGGAAGAGAAAGGGAAAGGATTGTAAGAGCCAGATGTCAGGCAAGACGGAAGTGAGACATGTCTTGAACTCACAGCAACTATGATTGTCTCACAGCAAGACTGTCTTTGTCTGCACAAGAGCAAGCCAGTCAACATTCCAGCATCGTCAGAGGGAGGGGCTCAGGAGTCTCTCCCCTAACTGAGCTCAGATTCACAGCTGATGGCTGCAAAGGAAGAAGGTGTGGCTCCCGTGGGCCAGCACACCCCAGTGGTTAATCCCACACCCACTGTGAGTATATAGGCAGCACAAATTGCCCTTTAAAAAATTAAAATAAAAAGACTTAAAGTCAGGAGGTGGTGGAGGATGGACCTGGGAGTAGTAGTTCGGGGGACAGCGAGAGGTAAAGATGACCAAAATACAACATATTATGTATACAATTCTCAAAGAATAAAGTCGCAAATTAAAAAACAAGTAAAAAGGTGACAAAAAAGAATGCATATGGGGGAAAAAAAACTGTATGATTGCCTTTGTCCCTTTTCTACTGTTGTGATAAGACACCAGGACCAAGGGAAGTTATAGAAGAGTTTATTTGAGGCTTACAGCTTCAAAGGGAGTGGGGGAGAGGTCCCTGACCATCCTGGTAGAGATTGTAGCCATAGGCAGGCACTTAGGACACTCAAGCAGTGGCTGAGAGCTTACGTCTTGATCCTCAGTTGTGAGGCAGAAAGAGAAAACTGAAAGGACATGGGCTTTTGAAACCTCGAAGCCTGCCCCCAGTGACACACCTCCTCCAACTAGGCGACATCTCTTAATCCTTCCCATACACCTCCGCCAAGTGGGGACTGAGCATTCAAACACATGAGCCCATGAGGGCCATTCTGGTTCAAACCACCGTAATGCTTAAGTCTATAATTTACCTGTATGTCTTTATCTCCCCTCCACAAAATTCACAGGTTGAAATGTTAATTCCCAACTGAAGAGAAAATCTCTTATGTACTGTGCGGTGGCATCACTGTCGATAAACATCTGATGGCCAATGAGCTGAGGCAGGATTAGAAGGTGGGACATCCGGCATCCCACAGAGAGGGGGAGGGGGAGGGAGAGTAGTTAGGAGAATCGGCATCCAGACTTGGAGGAAGTCGAACCAGGAGAGGTAACTAACCAGCCACGTGACATAGAATAGTATAAACTGATTAATATAAATTAAGAGCCAGCTGAGAGCAAACCTAGCTTACGGCCTATGCATTTCATTAATTAATATAAACCTCTGAGTTGCTATTCAGGAACTGGGGCAAGGGCGGAAAAGCCCGTGGTTACACCGATGTTCGGGATTTAAAAATGAGGGCTGTGGGAGAAAATGAAGTCTAGACCGTGTGGATGCAGCTCTCCCTGTGACGTCAGCACCTCGGAAGAGTAGCAAGGCTGGTTGGCGCTCTTTGCTGGTTGGCGCCCTTTGCCGTTTGGCGCCCTTTGCCACACCCATCCCAGCACGCAGATTTCCAGGCTTGCAGCCCCCAGTCCACGCCAAAGTTCATGAGCGTTGAAGCCATTCGGTCTCAGGTGTATTTTTATGGAGTCCTAGTTGACTAACCCTGGACCTCCACATAACTTATAACTAACTCGGGAAATATCCCTGCCTAATAAAAACAATGACAGAAATAAAGATAAGTCGTTTTTCTCTTTCCTGGTAGGTAGGTTCTCGTGCCTTTTTGCATCAAAGCTCTGACTCACTAATTAGCGTCAATTTCAAGCCACAAACTAGATTTCCAACCTGCGTGGCAAGAATTGCAATCGCATTCAGGGACAAATTGAGGACTGTTTCTCAGCGTGCTCAAGAGCAAATAAAAGTTTAACTGTTCAAAAGTGATATCAAATTCTATGGTACAGCCATGATGAAATAAGAATTGTTTCAGTTGGTTTTGAAAAATCTAATCATAAATAGCATACAGCTAGTGGTCATTTTTTTCTTTTAAACTAATTTTAGGAAACATTAGTAAAAGCGTATGTACCCTTGAAGATTCTTGAGGAATTGAAAAGAAATCTGGAGTCTCGGCTGGAGAAATGGCTGCCTTAGTAGGTAAAGTGCTTGCAGAACACACTTAAGAGCCTGAGTTCGGTTCCCTGACAACCCAAGTTCAGTCCCTATAATCCATCGTAGAAGGGAAAAAATGGCTTGTGTAAGTTGTCCTCTGATCTCCGCATCTGCACCATGGAACATATGCTTGTTCCCAGCCCTGCGAATCAATAAATAATTTTTTAAAAGCCCTGCCCATAATCCCAATACTGGGGAGGTAGAGACAGGAGAATACCGGGGGCTTGCTAGCAAGTCAGGCTCAGTTCGTGCACCAGTCAGGGTCAGTCAAAGACCCTGTTGGGCCCTACCTTGGTGTTTCCCTCCCCCCTCGCTGAGCCTTTTAGCCTGCTATAGCAAGAAATTGTTTACACCCTTGGGAGCTGCTCTGGGAGCTGCTCTTAGCCCCTGATTTGGGGCTGGGATTCTCCATGGCACCCTTCCTCCCCACTGAGCCTTCCTGCTTGTTGTTGTTAAGAAGTTGTTTATGCCCCTGATTGGGCCGGAACTTTCACCACATAGACTTTTCCTGTTTTCCTGGTTGGGGGTTTTCACCTGCCTTGTTGTTTTCCAAGGCTTTGGCCTTGGGTATATAAGGAGATCTCAGTAAAGCCTTGGAGGCACTTGCTGGAAACGGATGACCTGTGTGCTTGATTTCTTTCAATCCCACAGACCTACGCCCGATACTCACACACTGTCGGTGCAGGCACCGACAAGACCCTACCTCAAAAAGTAAAGCAAAGAGCAACTGAAGAAGACACTTGACCCTGCCTCCACAAAAATGTACATGTACGCACACACGCACGCGCGCGCACACACACACACACAAACATACACATTCAAATAAGTATGACATACACATACAAACACACACACACACACACAAACACACATACACACACACATACACACACATACACACACATACACATACACACACATACACATACAAACACACACATACACATACACACATACATACACACACATACACATACACACACACACACACACACACACACACACAGCCTTAAAGCATAGAAAACTGCCATTTCTAAATGACAGTTCAGAGACCTGGGCCTACACTGTCCAGTAGAAATACAGCCAGGGTTTCAAATATGAGCCACACATACCATTTTTAATTTGGGGGTAGCTATATTTCTTCTTCGACAACAAAAGACAAGTAAAGGTACTGTAGCGGTATATTTTATTTTATTTGGCCTGATTTAGTTAAACTGTTGTTTTAACATGTGATCAATAGTTATCTTAAATTAAGCAGAGTTCCCATTGGCTTCTTGGTTCTGTGCTAAGATTCCAAACCTCTGCGTCTGTTTGCATCCTGGAAGAGCCTCAGTTGGACTTGTCCTGACACTGGGGCTGGAGAGATGGTTCAGAGGTTAAAAGTACATCCCGCTCTTGCAGAGGCCCAGAACTTGGTTCCCAGCATCTGTATCGCACACCTCACAACTGCCTCCATCTCAGCTCCAGGGAACTGAGCTGGCTTTCACAGGCACCCGAATCCACAGACACACACATGCACAGAATAAAAAGTAAATCTTTAAAGAGAATTATTGCCGTGCAAATAGGGCATTTTTTTCAGTATGGGATTCAGACAATGATGTTCACGCAGCCAAAGAGAGAAAGGAACCGTGTACAGGGTCAGGGTCAAAGACCTGGACGAGGGTTGGCACTGGCTAATTCTGAAGAGCTCCAGTAAATGCTGACCACCCAGCTCAGGAGCAAAAAGCAGCATCACTGTCTGCCATCCCAGTGTTCTTCTGCTATAGTCCCACCCACCCACCCCACCCCACCCACCCCACCCACCCCCACCCACCCACCCACACCCTGAAGCTAGTGAGTGATGTCACTGAGACAGAACAGCCCGGAGAACAGAGAGGCAGAAGATGGGCGAAGGAGGAGAAGGGAGAGAAAGGGGTATGAAGGATGGGAGGAGACGGTGATAACTTCGGGGTTCAAGGGAGTTTAAACACCCCCAGACTGTCGGTGCCTGCACCCGACAGTGTGAGATCAGGCGTGGGTCTACTTGGGATTGAAATAAATCAAGTACACAAGTCATCCGTTTTCAGCGAAAGTGCCTCCAAGGCTTTACTGAGATCTCCTTATATACCCAAGGCAAAAAGCCTTGGAAAACAACAAGGCAGGTGAAAGCCCCAACCAGGAAAACAGGAAAAAAAGTCTATGTGGTGAAAGTTCCGGCCCAATCAGGGGCATAAACAACTTCTTAACAACAACAAGCAGGAAGGCTCAGTGGGGAGGAAGGGTGCCAGCCCCAAATCAGGGGCTAAGAGCAGCTCCCAGAGCAGCTCCCAAGGGTGTAAACAATTTCTTGCTATAGCAGGCTAAAAGGCTCAGCGAGGTGGGAGGGAAACACCAAGGTAGGGCCCAACAATTCCCCCTCTTTTATTTTTTTAAGTAGCGCCTGTCTTAGGATCAATCTGGGGTTCCAAAACTCTTTCCCGTCTCTGAAAATCCCGCCAGCCTCAGGATTTTCTGTCTTAGGAGAGTATGATCCCAGAAGGTTGCCCGTCTTGACTAACTACTTGTCATATAAACTGAGCCTAATTTGGGCCAATGGATTATTCCTGGCCAATGAAAACCAAACCTGTTTGGTTTCAGCCTGAGACTGGATCTGTTGGTACCTTAAAACAGCCCAAGGGCAGCTGCTAAGAGCGAGCAATCAAGATAAGCATTCATCCCCAAGAGCCTTGCCACTATTAAGGATCTTAACAGGGTTTTACACACATAGAATGATAAAAGTTAGAACAAGATATAACATGGGTTTCACAGAGGAAGTCCAATTGAGAACAGTTTGTTGGTTGAGATGAAGAATGACCAAACTGAGTATTAACGCTATTCTGCACAGCCAATGCCGTGGCGACTTCTCCAGAATGTATCCATAGTCCCACAGTCCCAACAACAGCTGTCAACTGAGATATAGCCACACCGGCCACTGTAGCAGTAGTGGCTGAAATGGCGATGGCAGCAATGACTGTCGCAGTAATGCCAAAGTCTCTTTTATGCCTGTAGAGTACCACTGGGAATCAGCCTTCATCCAGAGGTATGGGGATCACACCAGGAACTCGAACAATCCATGTTGAATCTTCTTGTTCCCAACAACTGGTCGGTAGGATAGGACCTGGAAGAACAATTGAGAATCTCCTCCCTTGACACTGTCCTAGCCCCATTCAGAACCAAAGGAAAAGGGGTGCCAACCCAAATGGCACAGATTTTAGAAAATTTTTTCTCTCTGCTTAGTTGACCAATGTCTCAAATACTGAAAAGAAATACTGAATATTTTCTGGAGCAGCAGCTACTCCCAAAAATTTAAAGCACGTTGTAAGCTTGTAGTAAAATTAAAATGTCTATATAATGAATAATACACTGAAAAATTCAAAGTCTTCTTGTATTGAAGCAGTGACAAAGAAAATTTTACATAATGTAGGGCCAAAAAAGTGATTCAAGGCAAAAATTTCCAATGGTATCACTTCATGGGCTCTCCTTTACAATCACCAGGATGTAAAGAAACAGCATAAAAACAATCTCTTAAATCCATAATAATTTTACATATATTTCTCAAAATAGCAGTTTGAGTAAACAAAGTGTCTATAGCCTCATCAACCTTTTGTAAATCCTGTTAACAATCTCCACCTGTTTGATTTTTCTTAATTACAAATATGTGTGAGTTAGAATCTTGAGCTTGTCTGTGATCAAACTGTAAACTATAGCCAATGTAACACTGGCAATCTTTAACCACAATCTTTAAGCTTCCCTTTAACACCAGAGCACAACCATAACTTTGGAAAACAAAACTCAACCTCCAAGAAACCATCTATTCTTCAAAATCCAGTCTCTCCAAAACACCAAGTTCATTCCTCATGCTTTAAAGTTTGACTGCCAATTCTTGCGTATGAATGGATGATGGTGCAGGCTCTAATTCAACAAAGAGACATTGCCCTAAATTTTTATAAGTCTGGTTTCTAGGATAAGAATTATATTAAAATATTATTCCAATTAAGACCTGTTTCCCTGGGTTGGTTCATGCCACATGTTGTCTAAAATTACTCTATCTATTATGAGGTTTAAGTCAACTTTATGTTACCAATGTTATAACTTTTTAACCATACTCATTAACTTAAAAGCCAGTAACCTTTAACCAAGACAATGTAGAGGTATTATACACTTAAAACCAATCAGAAACAAAAATGAAGTGGCTACACATATCTTTAATATTTAAATCAATCACCATTTTTACTTTTTCTAGTTATAGTTTTAAGAGAAACACCTTGTCACCTGTTCAGTCCAATAATCCCAGTCAAAAATTTTTCTAAGAGAAAAATTCAGTTCCATTGCCATAGAAGCTGTGAAGCTCTATGCCTTTAGGATCGGCAGTGTAAACATTTAGTCAGCCCCCTGGGGAGCTTCCCCAGCGGATTTAGGCTTCTAGCTACAGATGCAGGGTTCCAAAAGCCAATTGAAACTTTTTATTTGTTCCTTTCTTGAAAGGAGTTAAAACTACATCAATGGGTGAACCAACCGGCATTTAACGTTTTAACCATTTTTTTTTTCTTTTAAACATGAAACACAAAACATTCAAGCAACGAGAAGCAAAACCCAGACATAAACTGACATACATGGACAGCTTGGTGCACCAAGGCCAGACAATAGACAGAGGAAAAGAACTAGATGGTGTTCAACCAAAGGGACCCAGATATCCTAAAGGACCCAGAACCAGAAATAAGCACTTCTCCAAGAGGAGCCAGCAAGGAGGCAAGACGTCTCCCACCTCCTTCTGTTCCCAGGAGAGCTCCAAAAAACTTAAGCTCATTTCCTTCTTTTGCCAAAGCATCTGTGGAGAGTCCGGGAGGACTGTTTCTCTCAACCCCATTCTCTCTCTTGTCTAGGGTGTAAACTGTCTCTAGTCAGAGTCCAAAGACTAAAAGCATCTATGAGAATTGACTTTGCTTCTCTAGATTTTAGCATAACTCTAAGAGAACACATACACAAAAAAATTTTACCATTATTACCTTGTCCCTTTTGACAAGGTTTACTCAGCAATACCCCAAATCTTTATCTTTGCACATGCTTTCAATTTCTGCAGTCCTTCTGAATTCTGCTTACTGGGGCTTTCCTGGCCCATTTTCTCCCAATTTCTCAACCTCCGTTTCCAATCCAGAATATTCAAACTGCCACTAGCTATAAACCAAGGACTGACTTGTTCTATAGTTTTAACAAGATCTTGGGTTATCTTTACCTTGATACCAGTACCTTGTTGTTTGAGTAAACTTACAAGCTTATCTACGACCAATAACGAGGAACTTGTAGTTCCCATCACTAAGACAAAACCTTTGTAGCACTTCTTACTCCCAGTTTTGCCCCATGGTCGCTTGTCCCCAATACGTTCTGCTTCCTTGCCGGCCGGCCTTTTGGAACGATCCCGTCAGTTGGTCCTCTCTTTCCCGATCTCGGTGGAACCTCCAGATGTCGGTGCCTGCACCGACAGTGTGTGAGTATCGGGCGTAGGTCTGCGGGATTGAAATAAATCAAGTACACAAGTCATCCGTTTTCAGCGAGTGCCTCCAAGGCTTTACTGAGATCTCCTTATATACCCAAGGCAAAAGCCTTGGAAAACAACAAGGCAGGTGAAAGCCCCCAACCAGGAAAACAGGAAAAAGTCTATGTGGTGAAAGTTCCGGCCCAATCAGGGGCATAAACAACTTCTTAACAACAACAAGCAGGAAGGCTCAGTGGGGAGGAAGGGTGCCAGCCCCAAATCAGGGGCTAAGAGCAGCTCCCAGAGCAGCTCCCAAGGGTGTAAACAATTTCTTGCTATAGCAGGCTAAAAGGCTCAGCGAGGTGGGAGGGAAACACCAAGGTAGGGCCCAACACCAGACGGCACACAGTACAATGCAGAAGGAGCCAAAACAGAAAAGAAGAAAAAGGACCCCATGAACTCAGAGAGTCCTCTGCCTGAGCTCAGCCCAGGGCAGCTGAGGTCAGCCCAGGCCAGAAATAAATTTCATCAAAAGTCAAGGGCCTGGAAAAACCAACCGAGCCAAGTGAGGCACAGAAGACATTTTGTCCTGACAGAAGTAGAATGTTTTGTTGTGTACTAACAAATCAATTCGGTTGCTTCACCGACAAGGCCAACCAAGTCAGTGTGGACGAGTTGCTAGAGAGAGTCCAGGGCCTTGCAATTGTTAGGCTTGCACATCTGACTGCTTTTTAAGCTCAGAACTCACAACTTGAGCTCTGTTGGTTCGTTAGTTTAGAAAAGTTTGCATGCTTGATTGATTAATTGATTGATTGCCTGCCTGCCTGCCTGCTTACTTTTATGTGTGTGTGGTATTTGTGTGTGTGTGTGTGTGTGTGTGTGTGTGTGCGTGTGTGTGTGTGTGTGTAAGAGGAGGGTGTATGCAGAAGTTCACATCAGGTGCCCTTCCATCACTGAACCCAGATTTTGTTGATTGGCTAGTCTAGTTGCCCAGCAAGTTACAATGATCTTGTCTCTTGTGTCCCTAGGGCTGGAGCTTCAGGTGTGAGCCCAGCCTTTTTGTGGGTTCCGGAGAGCTGAACTCAGGTCTTGTTTGTGTGGTGAGCATTTTACTCTCTGAACCATCTCTCTAGCCTTGGTTCTTTTATTTTCGTTGTTGGCTTGTTCTGCGTGTTTATTGAAACAGGATCCTACTACACAGCCCTTTCTGGCCTGGAACTCAGGATGTAGACCAAGCTGACCTTGAATTCACAGAAATCCACCTGCCTCTGCCTCCCAGGCGATGGGATTAAAGGCACGCACCACCATGTGCACAGATTGTTTTAGTCTTTAAGACAAGGTCTCATGATGTATACGAGGCTGGCCTTGAACTCTGCTCCTTCTGCTTCAGTCTGCCAAGGGCTGGGAATGCAGACATGGAAGGCAGGGAAAGTTTCCTGGGTGTGAAGAAAGAGATGGTGGCCCCAAACGGAAACTAAGCTAGTAGTTCCTATGACTTCCTTCCTTCCTTTTTCACAGTTTCCCTGGCCATCCTTCTTATTTTTCAGTGGACGATGGGTTCAAGGTTGTCAAATGAAATTACCTTCCCATTTCAAATAATGAAGCAAAAATATGTCTTAAGGTAAAAGAACATCATAAGCAATCTTCGCTGAAAACACAGCCTCCTTCTCAGCAAAGGGACTGAGACTTCACTCCGAAGGGGGATTTCCTTCCTCGGCTGTGACTCATCAAACAGGGAAAGTGTCGAGCCTGCTCTTTACCAACATTTCACAAACGTTCTCTGTACAGAATGTGCCCATTAGCGGTAGGCATCAGAGCAAGAAAGTGTTCTTCGGCATGAGTAATACGAATTAAGTGGAATGAATGGAACTGGCCTCACGGAGATGGACGGAGAAAAGAGCCTTCATTATATAAAAAGGAAACCTGAGCGCCCTCGCCGCCCCCCACCGCCCCTGCAGCCACTGCTTGCACAGCCTGGGCCAATAAAAACAGGTATCAGCACTCAGCTCAAACAGGATGGAGATGTAAAGTAACAAGAGTGCTGCTTAAAAATTCAAGTGAAAAGGTAAAACATGTTAACTAGAATTTAATGGCATGAAAAGAGGTTTCTGGTGTTTTGCTAAGTCGGAAAAAAAATAAAAGAAAACATGTTGCGAGAGTGGTTTCCTGTGATCTCATTTTTCACTAATTTTATGTCAATATGCAGAGAGAGCGGCCTGGGGAAAGAAGCACGTAACAGAGATGGGATTGTGCTCTGTGTTTTCCTTCCTGTCTACTTTCCCCAAATGCGTTTGTTTACTTAATTATTTAAAGCAGGGTTTCACTACGGAGCCCAAGGAGGCCTCCAAGCCCTGATTCCCGGGTGCCCGGGGTTACCTCCACGCCCTGCTGTTGTTTTAGCTAGAAATGTCAACAAAGCAGAAGAGGGCTTTGCTGTGGGGATGGCGGTGTGTTGTCCTCCCTGGCCCGGTCAAAGGAAGTGACGACCAGTTTGGGGTGGATTTTTGTTTTGTTCGGTTAAGAATGTGCTAATAAAAACAGAAAGGCACGGAGAGGTCGCCCCTAGCGGTCCCCACCCATTCCTGAGACTCTGGGCGGGTCAGGGAGTGATGCAGGGTGTGGTTCCTCAGAACTCAGTCTCTGAGGAGAGGTACCCACGCAGAATTTCAGTTTCTCTTTCTGCTGCATTTCCCACAGACTCCTCAGAAAGTTCTGGTGTGCGCTCCGGAGTTGGTCCTTCTGTACAGCCTTGGGGGGATTTGCGCTATAGCTTCGATGTGCTGCTGAAAGTGAGAGTGTCCGCCGCAAGCCTGTGGCCTTGAGGATCCCTGAAGAAGTTCGTGAAAAGGGATCTGAGATCTTCGCTATGGTGGCTTTGATCCTGCCCAGTGTTTTCTTTAATTCCGTTCATAAATATAAATTCTCACCATATAATCAAACAGCAAAGCAAATCAACTGTTATTTTGGTAAAAATTGTTATATAGTTAAAACATTCAATATATCTTTACCTAAAAAGCTTAGGTACATTAAATCTATGAGAAGACACTGGATCGTAAAGAGAACACACTTCTCATTTTACAACCAGCTGTATGAAGCAGGCAGTGCTGACCCACACCCTTAATGCCAGCACTCAGGAGGCGGAGGCAGGTGGACCTCTGAATTCGAGGATAGCCTGGGCTACACAGCAAGTTCCAGGAGAGCCAAGGCTACACAGAGAAACTCTGCCTTTAAAAAGAAAAAAAAAGTGCCTGTATATACAAATGTATAAATGTTGAATTTTCTCTATATGTGTGTAAACATTTTCATTAACGTTCCTGAAAGCGTTGACAACGGTCATTGTTGGATGGAGGGAGTCAGTCCGTCTAGGCTGTCATAACACAACACCTTCGTCCTTTGAAGAATGAATAGATTCTATTTTCTAGTGGACAAGTTACAGACAAACGGAATTTTTTCTTCGCCATTAAAGGCTGGATGGTCACAGAGAAGGCAGGCTCACTTCGTGATAAGGGCCGACTTTATAGATCGCAACCTCTCGCTGTGTCTTCACATGATAGAGGACATAAGGACCTTCTGCGTGTGTATGAGGGTATCCATCTAAGCATGTGGAGGCACGCATGAACATGGATGCCCATGTGTGTAGAGGTCAGAGCGACCTCAGGTGTGACTCCTCAGGAGTCGTCTGTCTTGTTTTTGTGACATGCTCTCACTGGCTAGGGGCTCACTAAGCAGGCCAGGCTGGCTTCTGGGCAAGCCTGGGCTTTTGTTATAGTAGCTTTTGTTATTCCTGTTGGTCAGGTCTCTACTCTCACAGTCTAATCACCTCACAAAGGCCTTCCGCACTGACACTGTCTTCTCAAGAAGGAGAATTTCGACATAACGACTGGAAACACATACACTCAGTGGGAGTTTTCTTCTCCGTCCTAGTGTGCATATGTGCATGTGTGTGTCTCCTCAACACACACGCCAGCCAGTACTATTTTCTTAGCTCGTCTATGTGCTTATATCACAGGACATGTTTGTGAAATAAAATAAAAAATGCAAATCGAATTCAATACGTGATAGGTACTTAATAAACCCTTCCTTCCATTTCTCTCAGAATACGGTAAGGGAAATATTTACCGAGTGCTTAGTCTGTTCCAGGCATGGTAGTAAAAGTCTTTTATAAACGTAGAGTCTCATTTAAACCTACAGCAAGCTTTCTAATACTGGTGATCGCCCCCTATTAAAGGATGAGAAAACCTGTGTGGAAAGGTAGACGCCCCAGCGTCAGTAAGTGACAAAGCAAACTGTAGCATAGGCAGTTTCCTTCTTACCCTAGGGAAGAATACTTTCAATTATAAAATTAGAATTTTGTTCCCAGGTGAGCTGATATCCTTCGTGTTTATTACCATCTTATTTTTTTAACTTTGTTTATTTTTGTATTTATGTGTGCACGTCTGTGTACCACACGCGTGCTGGAGCCTGTGGATGTCAGAAGGCTTGGATCCCTCAGAACAAGTGTTCCTGCCATGCAGGTGCTGGGAACTGAGCCCAGGTCCTCCATGTGAACAGAAATCACTTTTAACCTCTGGGCCGTCTTCCCAGTCCTGCATAACTCTTTTCTACCTGTTCTTTTTGTCTTAATATCTTTTTGTCTTCTGCTAATTTTTTGCCTATTTCTTTGAAGAATGAATATGATTCTGTATTTTCGTCTCCTCTTATCATAACAACATCTTTCTTATTTTTTAGTGGCTGCCCTTGAGTTTGTATCACGCAATTAAAGCAAGCCCTCTTTCAAATAAATAGTGAAAGAAACATGGAATGTTCCAGATTAGTCCCTACTTCCTATCATTACATCGCTGCCCTTCATCTTCCTTACGTAAAGTACACTCACTAAACCGCTCTGTTGCTAGCGCTTTGAATGACCCCCGTGGGAGCAGGTCGGAATAAGAGGCTTGGGAAGGTAATGTGGTTAGAGAGCACCTGCAACACAACCATGAAGACCCAAGTTCAAAGCCCCAGAGCCCACAAGAAGCCAGGCATGCTAGTGTGGGCTTGCAATTCCAGAGCTCTGATGGCAAGAGGAGAGGAAAGGGAAATCAGAGGAAGTTCACCGACTCGCTAGACCGGATACCTGGATACAAAGTGTCGAACAGGAAGACATTCAGTCACGTGGAGATGAAGGGCAAGGAGAGACACCTGAGGTGGTCCTCTGACCACCAGAGAGAGAGAAAGAGAGAGAGAGAGACAGAGAGAGACAGAGACAGAGAGACAGAGAGAGAGAGACAGAGACAGAAAGAGACAGAGAGACAGAGAGACAGAGAGAGACAGAGACAGAGAGAGACAGAGACAGAGAGACAGAGACAGAAAGAGACAGAGAGACAGAGAAACAGAGAGAGGCAGAGGAGAGGGGAGGAGGAAAGGAGAGAAGAGAAGAGAAGAGAAGAGAAGAGAAGAGAAGAGAAGGGAAGGGAAGGGAAGGGAAGGGAAGGGAAGGAGGAAAAGGGGGGAGGGGGAGAGAATACAAAAATATATTTTAGATCTATCAGAATAGTTCCCACCCAGCAATGGAGGAGCTCCATCCCCAGGACCTACATGATGGACAGAGAGAACTGAGCCACACAAGCTGCCCTCTGACCTCCACACTCATGCCTTAGAACCTTCACACACACACAGATGCACGTGAATAAATAAATAAATAAATAAATGGAAAAATGTTTCAGAAAAGATGTTTTCTGTTCATTTCCTCCTTACTCTCTGGTTTTGCTTGTGTAGGTCTGAGTTTCTGACACGGGTGATTTTCTTTCTTTCTGAAGAATTTCTTTTGACAGTCCCTGAACCATGGGTCTTCTGGTCACAAACTCCCTCTTTCCTTTTGCAAAGAGCCTTCCTCCCCACTTCACTTTTGAAGAATAATTGTTCTAGGTACGGGACTTTAGGGAGATGTTTTTTCTCCTTCCAAGTTTAAACATTTGCCCCCATCCTTTTTGCTTTTAGGATCTCTGATGAAAGCCCAGTTTAATCCCCACTCTTGCCCCTTGATAGGTGAGGTATGTTTTCCTCTGAGTTCTTTCAAACTTTTCCTTCTCTTTGATTTTCTAAACTTTGGGATGTCTGTCTATGCACAGAGCGGTTGTTTCTTTGTTTGTTTTTGTTTCGTTTTTAGCTTTTTGTTGATTCTTCCCCATCATGAACCCCCATCTCCCTCCCAACCCTCCCTTCACACTCACCGTCTACCCTTATAACCCCCACCCACCAAAGAAAACCAATTGCGCTGTGGAAGCTGTAGTGTGTCATTCAGTATAGCATAAAAGGGTAATTTTGTCCACACATCTTTGTTGTTGTATAAATATAAAAATAAAAGTAATAGTTGTCTTTTACCCCTCTAGGTCCGCACCGCGGTGCCCAAGATATCTGCTAGATATCTTGGCAGAAACACATCCCAGCCTACACTCAAACCCTCACATAAAAGAACACACAACACAATAGTCTTTGACCCAATTGGTAAGGTATAATTGCCCACTTAAACATACAAAGCCCGGTACCATCCATCCCTTAGGAACACTGATAACAACCTGTAAATACACAGAGCAGAATCTTAACATCACCTGCCATGGCTTCTCCCCTCTCTCCCTCTCCTCTCTCTCCTAGTCTCCTCCTTCAAACTTCTCTCCCGCCCATCCTTCCTTCTCCTCCAATGACAGGCTTCCTTCTATCCTGTATCTGCCCCTCACCTGTACTTTACAAATTCAATGGCTAGGTTCTGGTGAAGTCACCTGAATTAGCATCAAAATACAGATAACTCCAGGGCAAACCACAACACACCTTTACCTGCAAATGTTCATTGCAACCAGTCGTTGGTCTGATTCAAGGCCTCTGGCCTCTGGTATGCCATCAGTACTGGATCCTCACTGGGACTCCTCTCAGACACCCTGTTGATGCCCTGTCTCACAGAGATCCTGCAGCTTTGGATCATGCACTCTAGCCATTCATGGATGTGGTCCATGCTGGGGATGGGGCCTTCGTGATAACTGAGCTGGTCATCCGGCCAGCTCTCCTGCACCCATACCACAGAGCAAGTTCCCCAGCATGGCCCCCCGCTAGTTCACCCAGGGCCACAGCCAGCAAGGGTCAAAGCCAGTTCTCCCATGATGCCCAGGTGAGGGATGGGGCCATCTCTGCCTAGCCCTCTGACATCAACATGGCCCCAGATGGCAGCCCAAACCAGGGACCCCAGGTGGCTTAGCCCACTATGACATCAGGCTGTTCCTCGCTACTTTTGAGTCTTTAGTTCTGCCTCCCTTTCATTGTGCCCACAACCTTCTGCCTCTCTTTCTCTCCCATCTCCATGGTTCACCTTAGTGCCACTCTCAGCCTCTGGTTCATCTCAGGAATGCTATGCACTGTACATGCCATGAGGCACCAGGCAGGAGTCATCTCAGGCATGATCTGCCCATTCAGGCCTCATGGCACCAGACATAGCCTCTCTCCCTCCCTCCCTTCCTCTCTCCCTCTCTCCCTCTCTCCCTCTCTCCCTCCCCCCCACCATCTCCATAGTTTTCCCTGCATTTCTGAGCCTGTGATTCCCTACCAGTCATTAAGTTAAGATGGTCTCAGACACGGGGTATCACTCATTTCTTCTGCCCCTTCCTTTCTTCCCCTGTTCCCACTGTGTTCACATTGTACCTTTCGTGAGTGTCCCCTCGTTCTTGGCCATGCTGTTTGTCTTTCCCCTTGTCTTTGCCCTTTGATTTTGTTTTGGAAGACTTTATTGACTCCTTCTGCAGGGTCAGATCTAACCATGAGCCCACTAAAGGCTCTCTCCCGTTCCTTTTTAGAGTTTCCCCTCTTCAGTTCTGCTCCTTGCTGTCCCCCTTCCCATTGAGCTGTCAGAATATTAAAGCTTGCTTGTCTTAAACATAGCTGACAAAGTTGTCTTGACTTCCCAGACAGTTAACTACACCATCTCCGCCATATTTGAGTCTGGTCTGAGGCTTGCCCTGTCTCTTGGTTTGTGCTAGCTTTCAGTCTGCCTGGGGTTTCTTTTGAGAAGTAGGATTTAATGGATGGAGAAAATGGCTTCCTTGCTTGCACACATGGCTAGGAGTTCGATGCAGCTCTCCTTCCCTGGTGTTTGTTTCCTCTGTCCTGACTAGTGTGGTCTGGTTTACCTACCTGAAGACTCCCTCAAAAATAAGATCTCATAGCATGGTTCTTTACTTGTGCTTCTTTGTCTCCTGGGCTGCTAGCGAGGAGACCTTTATCTCACCCCCTGTCCCAGGATTGGGTTGCAGCAGTTGTAAAGAGCTGAAGCTCCTAATTGATTGAAGCCTTCAGAAGAGTGTCCTGCCCATCTTCCCCTCAGAGAAGACAGGAAAGAAATAGGGGCAAAATTGAGAGCTTACCCCTTTCCCAGAGGGCTCGAGCCTTGTAAAACTCCATCTGTAAGACTCTGATAAAATAGTTTCTCCTGGCTACTCTTTGCTGTGAACAGTGGCGACTGGAGACCAGCTGTCCACGGTGACTGTTGAATGCTCAGCCCTAAACAGGACATTTATGTCACTTCCCCCAAGGCTCAGGAAACACTGCAGAAGAAGGGGCAGAAAGAAGCAAGAAGATAGAGGGAAGTCTACAAAGTGCTGTTTCCAGGGCATGACAGAATCACAGCAGTCATGGCTGCTTGCACTGGACTGGCACAAGCCCAGGCCTACGAACAGTCAGTCGTGAGGAGTTACAGTTCTCTGGGGAACGGAGGTTATTGATGGATGCTAAGGTAGGGAGGAGTCATTGTCTTCAGCCACTGGGGAGCCCACCAGGCTCCAATGGAAAGTTCCACATCCATGGCTGTGGTGGTTTGAATATGCTTGCCCCAGGGAGGCTTGGCTTGTTGGAGTAGGTGTGGCCTTGTGTCACTGTGGGCATGGGCTGTAAGGCCCTCCTCCTAGCCACGTGGAAGTCAGTCTTCCACTAGCGGCCTTCAGATGAAGATGTAGAACTCTCAACTCCTACTGAACCATGCCTGCCTGGATGCTGCCATGTTCCCGCCTTGATGATACTGGACTGAACCTCTGAACCCGTAAGCCAGCCCCAATTAAATGTTGTCCTTATAAGAGTTGCCTTGGTCATGGTGTCTGTCCACAGCAGTAAAACCCTAATTAAGACAATGGCCATGTGAAATACTCTGTTCAAACTGAGTGGTCACAAAACAAAACAAAACAAAAAGACATGATCTTTAGAAAGGAACTCACAAAGAATTTTTTTCTTTGGTATTTGCTACAGCTCTCCTGCCCTGTACTGACTCTGAACTGACTAATGTACTCTCATTTCCCTACCTGAAGATTTCCTTAAAAATAGAATCTAGTAGTGAGGTTCTTTAGTTGTGTTTCTTTACTGCATGGGTTGACCGTAAGGAAGGAGAACCCTTCTCTTCTCTGGAACACAATGGGCTGTTGGAGATGGGAAAAAGAGAGTAGGAGGTGACTATAATCAGAATTCATAATGCATGTATATGAAAGAACAGATTTACCTAGAAGCAAATTACCAAAGAGTAAATTTAACTAAAAGTAAGAAAATAAAAATTTAAAAAAAATAATGCTTCTCCTTTTAACAATAGAATGTTCTGGCTACTTCAAAGTGGCTCTTTTGCTGTTTCCCACATGGGATTTTTCTCTAATCTTTATCACAAGAGCCTGGGAAGTCTCCAGAAAATGAGATTCACAAAGCATGGTTGGCTGTAAGATGAGATCCCACTGAGGCTTTCCCGCTCGACTCCCCAGGGACTGTGTAGATTTTACTACCTCAGAGCTGGGTGCCCTGCGGGCTCTGGTCCCTCTGCTCCTGTGCACTGTGACTCTGAAGCCACCTGTCTCTGTCTCTAGTTCTGGAAGCAGAGTCTTGCTTCTGACCTAAACTTCGGCTGGGTCCTAAGAAGAGTTTGTACAACCTTCCATTGTTATGTGGATGGGAGCACGATTTAACCCAGCCCTGGAGACATCCAATCAGAACCAGAGCTTGCAGGCTAACTCTTTCCCTGGGACCCAATGAATCTCCCACACCCAAAATTCAACAGGATGGAGAGTAAGTTCCTTAAGAATACTCATGGGCTGGAGAGATGGTTCAGCGGTTGAGAGCACTGACTGCTCTTCCAGAGGTCCTGAGTTCAAGTCTCAGCAACCACACGGTGGCTCACAACCATCTGTGATGGGATCCGGTGCTCTCTTCTGGTGTGTCTGAAGACAGCTACAGTGTACTTGTATGCCTACAATAAATAAATGAACCTTTAAAATAACACACGGAGAAATATTTTTTAAAGGGACACTCACAAACATTCTCAAAGATGCTCACAAGTACAGAGGAGAAGTAACAGAATGGGTCAGCATTGACAGTGTTTTAGGGGACACGGTTTTGCACTTATGTTTTAGTAGGGTGCATGTGATTTTTTTCTAGAGTATTTTCATAAAAATATTAAAAGTATATGTCATAAGAATACACTATAAATAGCGAGGATGAATTGTCGAAATAAAGAGACAACTCTACACCTTAATCCCTACCAGTTATGGTTACCTTATCTAGGAGAGAGCGACTCTTCATATAAAACTAAGAAAGTCTGAGGTAAAGAGAGTGGGTTTTTTGGGGAGCTTGAGAGTGAGGGAGCACAGCCCTGCTGACGCCCTCCCTGAGACAGAAAACAGAGGGCCGCCATACCACAACCAAAAACAACCATATTTGTGGTCGTTTTTAATGACCTTGACTCAAAAATACTCACCCAGAAGATTAAAAGAGCTTTGTACACTGTCTATTTTTGTTTCTCACTCTGCGTCTCCCATTCAGAATTATTCCTTCAGTCATAGCATCTCACTGATGGCTGAGGCAGAAACTGTTTAAATCAAGTTACTCTCTGAAAACGTCTCTGAATCCCAGACACTAACCCAGACTTGAAGTGTTTTCTGATCAGAGGGAAACAAAAAAGAAAATCTCCCCATAATGAATTGTAAATTCTCTGGCTTCTGGAATAGTGTGGATAATTCTTACTGCCCCAGATCATAGCGTGGCCCATTATAAGCACTTAATATTTGATTGTTAACTGCCTGAAAAGACGACCCAGCATCCTGGATCTCGTACACCTTCTGATTAGCTAATGAGGAGTTGGCAAGGAGGATCATCGAAAGCTAATTGAAAACGGATGATTGTTGATTACTGGAGATGAATTGAAGTAATGTAATTAATGTCATAATGCATCTCAGGTGCCACCATTTGCTTGTACCAAACAAGATCATTAAGGAGACAAGGTGTAAGAGTCCATACTGACACGGAGATATCCTTACAGAGCACGGAATAATTGTTATACTACGTTAGGATTAAGATCAAACGCTCACTTCATCAGTAAGTAAATGTTATATGATAGACATGCCCTGGGCATAAGCAGCCGTGTTTCAGTGACGGAGATAGCTGACGTCTGAATGCTTCCAATTGGCCTTCTTAGAACTAAACGTTGGCAGAATTGAAATCTAGAGGCACACAGCTGGAATCCCAGACCCTGGGAGGCTGAGACAGAAGGGTATCGAGTTCAAAGGCAGCCCGGGACACACAGCAAGCTCAAGGCCAGCCTGAGTTACAGAGTTCCTATCTCTGTAAACCAAAGGCTAGGGATGTAGCTGGATGACAGAGCGTGTGTGGATCCTATTCCTAGCACTAAAAAGCAACACTGATTGTTGGGGTTTTAATCTCGGCCCGCATCCAGACAAAGCATACCAAACTAACATGGTTCCACGTGAAGAGGTTTAATTAGAGAAGAAGAGTAGAAGCGGGGATAAACAAAGACCAGTCATGAACACGTGGAGGGTAAGGGTGGCATGAGGAGAGAAGGGACAGGGACAAAGGGGGCACAAGAGCAGAGAAGAGAAGAACAAAGAGCAAGAGAGCGAGGAGGAGTCAAGCAGACCCTTATATAGCGTCAGGTGCAGCTGGCTGTTGCCAGGCAACTGTGGGGCGGAGCATATCTGGCTGTTGCCAGGTAGCTGTCTGGGTGGAACTTAGACAGAATACCAACACTGATATTTGACATTCTGCTTTCTAAGAATATTTCCAAGTTAAAAGAGGAAGTGCTGTCTCCTAAGGTTTTTCCTGCTAAGCACCCCCTTTTGTTATCAGTAATGCTGGTCAGCATTGTCTGTCTAAAAAGGAATCCTTCACACTACATGAAAAAAAGGCTCCTTAGCATAGAGGGGGCAGTTGGCAATATGGCCGGCATTTTGTTTGAGGAGCACCCACAAGCATTCTTATTTAATTTTCTAGTTCCCACAAAGGATCTCACTCCTGGTCATTCTTAAAACTGTCATGGCGGGTACTGGAGAGATGGGTCAGCAGTTAAGAGCACTCGTTGCTTTTCCAGAGGATCTGAGTTCAGTTCCCAGCACCCAAATCAGGTGACTCACAATCACCTGGAACTCCAGCTCCAAGAAATCTAGAGATACCTTCTGGCATCTGGACACCCACACAGACACACATACATATAACAAAAATAAAATAAAAAGAGCCACGGGTCTGGCTATGGCTCAGTGAGGGGCAAAAGTGCTCAGAGGTCTATCCCTGGAACATGGTGGAAGACAAGAACCTATTTCTAAAATCTGCCCTCTGACCACCACATAGGCACCTCAGCATCACGCACAAATCATGCCCACACATGCAAACTAATAAACACATGATTTTAGAAACTAGCATAGTTAATACCTCGATGTTTGGGACATGCCAAGCATTTGTCTCACCACTTCAGATGCTGCTCACCAAATCTTTATAGCAGTTCTACTAAACTCACAGATGAGGAAAAGAAGGTACGTGAAGAGAGAACGCCCCAGGATCACACAACTAGCTCTGTAAGAACTGGATTTCACTAGCAAGCCGTGTGGCTCTGGAGTCCAGATCCCCGGCCTCTGCTTAACACTGGAAAGAGCTGAAGCATCTTTCCAAGAGACAGAGTCAGCGCCTTTCCCATCAACAAAACCTCTTATCTCTGGAATGTTCTCTCCTTGCCTCAGGACCACACCTGAGTTCTCTTACTGGGACTTCTGTTGTTATTCTGGTGTGTGTAGGAGAAGCCTATTCAACAAGAAAGGCTTGAACTTCACATCTGCTACCGGCTTCTATAGTTCCATTATGTAACTATTTGACTACAGGCCCAAAGCCTCTGACAATAGGTACATTTTTCAAACATTATTGCTTTTACCCCGAGGCATTCTACGCCATGAATCACTCTCATCAAAAAATAAATAAATAAAACGAACCCCGGTCTGCTTTAAGATCCTTTCCCAGCCCTTCTTTCTCCGCCAGACATGCTTTCCCACAAAACATCTGATGACAGAGAGCTTCCCCAACTTGAAAAACTGGAAATGGTGCAGGAGCTGTGGGCTATAGGAGGTGTGAAAGGCTGACAGTCAAACGTCTGAGAGCCCAGTCGTTAGAATTCCTCTTTCAAAGGGCTTAGTGGGAATGTTCCAGAGAATGGAGTTATTGATTGCTCTACTCCCTGGGGGCCTCAAGGTCTTTGTGTCTTTAATGACTCGTGCCAGAGGGCGTCCTGTAAGGCAACCATCATTACCAGGTGGAGTCCTGCAGGCGAGGTAGCATCCGGGTGCTTCCTTCCTTTTATGTGTTCTCCCAGTTCCCAGTGTATGAAACATATATGTGTGAGTGTGCATGGGTGTGTTATATGTACATGTGCATGCAAGAGTACATATAGATTCAAGTGTTTGTGAGAGGAAGTTCAGGTTTGTGGGTCCGAGAAGACCAGAGGCCAACGTGAGGTATTGTCCCTCAGGAGCTATCCTCCTGCTTCTTCTTCTTCTTCTGTTCTGCTTTTTTATCATTACTATTTATTTATTCATTTATTTGTTTATTTGGTTTGTTTGTTTATGGCAGAGGCATATGTGAGTAATTCAGAGGACTGCTTCTACCTCATGACTGCCCAGCAAGCACTGATGGACTGCCATCCCAACCACAGGTAGAGACTTTAGGGTGTTAACGGGCTGCGGTACCCCAGTTTCTTTCTTCTTCCCCTTTTAATGTCTGGACACGTGGATCTGCTCTGCTAAGTGCCTCCCATCACAGTCTGCTCTTACTGAGGCTTACGATGGGCCAACTGATCAAAGCTCGAAACCCTCAAAAATCATGAGCCCCCATAGCCTTTTTCCCTTTATCAGGTGACTGTCTCAGCACTCGTCATATCGATGTGACGACGATGGGCACGATTGGCAAAGATCCCCACCAGAATCTTTATTTACCCTCATTTGGGTCGTGCACGGTGAGAGTCCAAAGAAACAGTTGGCTTGCTTTGTCAACACTGGTTCGAGTCCTCCAAACCTCCTCACAGCCAGATTGCCAGTCCAAAGCCAGGCTCTGAGCTAGGGGATGTAGCTGAGTGGCAGAGCACCCACACAGGATGTAGAAGAACTTTCTCTCCATCCTCAGCACCACCACGTACTTCGTGTAGAAGAAAACAATGGGTTTCCATAATGTAAGGCTAGTAATTGATAACAGTCGTAACCAGTATCAATCAAGGGTAGGAGCAGATGTTCCTGCATTCGTCCTACTTAACATCCTTAAGCCTTTACTTGAGCCCGTAAGGAAATCCATGATAGACAACCTGAGAGCAATGCAAATTTGTTTTTGCAAAGATTTCATGGACATAAAAGTCATCTGTGGTTGAAATGTAGGGGTTTTTGCATACATGTAACTATGAAATGTAATAAATTAGATGGTAAAATAATAAACCATTCGAGAATTTCCCCTCCTCAAGAGCGAGAGTATCTCAAACTAATGTATTTCAAGTTACTTAAATTATACAAAATTACACACACACACACACAAAAAAAATACTATTAAAACCAGAAGTTTTTTTTTAAATAGTAAGCAAACTTTGATCCTAAAAGCAAAATGTATGAGCATTTTTTTTAAAAAAAAAAATCATTAAATTAAAGAGAATACTAATTTGGAACTAATTGTTAATTTTTATGATTTCATGTTTAGCCATCCATCTGGATAACTTTACAAATGGTTTTATAATCATTGTTAGTAGACATTTGATGTATACAGGCTTAAATACTGTTTATTTAAGTAGGGGAAATTATTTTTTAAACTTTATTTTCATGAAATCATTCATGGGTTCTGTGTACGTTGGTTCAACCAACCACAGATAGAATATTCTGGAGGAATGCACGCGTGTTGACTATGGACAGACATCTCGTTCTGTCATTATCCCCTCAACAAAACAGATTAACAAGCACTTACAAGGTACCATTCTAGTTGGGGGCATGAACCTGGGAGTCTGGAGCCTAAAACTATGGCAGATTTAAATCTCATGCAATAACCTACTTTATTGAGAGCATCAGCCAATTTATGTTCTGCAGGTTAAGCAAGGTCACATGAGGTTAGGCTGTATACAGTCAGAACGACAATCCATGCTTGGAAACGTGACCTGAATAACTGGTAGGATGATGGGAAATCCAACGTAAACCCAGTCCTATTTGCTACACCTTGGAGGGGCACTAAAGCCCATTTCAAGAACAGCCCATTTTGTGGAAGAACAGAGCTTATAAGACGTATGTCCTCTTTACTTGGGGTTTTTTCCCAAGCTCTCAGAAATCTCTTTACACAGCTTCAATCATGGACGATGTTCCAACGCCTACATAGCACTTACCTGTCAAACAATAGAGATAACTGACGTCTGCTGCAGACTGTGCAAGGTACGTGAAAACACTCTGACATTTTATACCGGACTTGAGCATTTGCAGATTTGGGTATCTAGGGGGGTTCTAGAGCCATGGCTGCTAAGGGACAAGTCTATCTGGGACAGCTGACAACTAGGAGAGAAACTTTATTCTCACTCCGTGAGACTCCATCAAGCCTATCCTAACACCTAGCCCTGTGTTATTTGCTATATGAACCAAGAAACCCCACCACAACCCTTTTTCTATGAACTATTTTGGTTCATAAGTTCAATGCTACCAAGAGTCCCAGTACAATGGAGTAGGGTCGGTCGCATTGCAAAACTCACTCCAGAGAAATCAAATGGAGGGCAAATGGCTGAATCCAAGAAAAAGAAATGGGGAGCTTTGGACTTTAGACAGACCTCAGATCTCTTTCAAAAGACTGAAATTTTAAAGGCTTTGGGACTTTAAAAATATGGAATATGTTTCATATTATGAGACTGATATTCATATGAGATTTTAGGAATAAATGAGGAAGGAAAGATTGTGGTTTCATAGCAATGTGTTAGTGTGTCAATTTTACAAGGGTCAACTGTTCCGGAAAGGAAAACCTCAACTGAGAAAAATATCTCCATCAGATTGCCTAAGGGCATTTTCTTCAAACCAGACAGGGTTTCTCTGTGTAGGTTTGACTGTCCTGGAACTTGCTTGGTAAACCAGGCTGGCCTCCAACTCAAAGAGTCCGCCTCTCTGCCTCTGCCTCTGCCTCCGCCCCCGCCTCTGCCCCCGCCTCCGCCCAGTGCTGGGATCAGTGATACTTTTTATTGATGTGGAAGGGCTCCTCCCACTGTCAATAGTCCCATGTAGTAAATAAGCTACGGGAACCAAGCCAGTAAGTACCGCTTCCTCAATGACCACTACTTCAGTTCTGTGTCCGGGTTCCTGTCTTAAGTTTTGGCTCTAACTTCCCTTCTGCTGTAAACTGAAGTAGTTCTTTCTTGGCCCCTCCCCCAAAGGGATGGGGTTCAGGCAGCAAATGTGAGGAAAGGCACTTGCTGCCAAGCCTGACAGCCTGAGTCCAACCCCTAGGATCCGCATGGTGAAAGAAGAGAACCAACTTCTAAAAATTGTCCTCTGGCCTGCACATCCACGCTGTGGTACACAAAACACACAAAACACACACACAAAACAGTGAAGAAATGAATTTTTAAATTAAATAAAGCACAGAAATGGGGTGTTCTATCTACAGCAACCACAGTGAATGGACTCAAGAAGTAACCAACAGACAGATTTCATCACTGGGCCCTGAAGTCTAATGACCTAAAGAAAATGACAGGGGAGTGTTCTAAATGGATGCCCATTTATAAACTCATTTTTAAAGTTTTATAAGTTGCTAACTGATTGAAGTTAGATATCTCCCAGGCCTGGCCTGCCCTTCTTCCTTCTAACAAGATTATTGTCAAGTTAATCCAAATAGTCACCCTGGAAATGCCAAGTAGATACAGCTAGCCTTATGCAAGAAAGACAGGTCCCTGCATTTTGAGAGAGGTATCACTCAACAAAATGAAACCACAAGGAAAGAAAGCAAACGTCATAAGCAAGGAAATACACCTGGCTCAGTTTGAGTGACAGCCACAAAATTAACCCAGCTTAAGATGTTTTCTAAAAACATAAATCCCCAAGTTGTCAGGGTGAGGCTCAGCATAAAAACCGCAGCATATCCAGACATACAACACTGTCTAGTAATTAAATTGACTACCTGTCACCAGAAAGGACTTTTATTCACTCACAATGTGTCCCATCTATGAACTTGCCAGGCAGCCTCAAGCACAAGACAGGTGCTTTCAATGACTTGCTAAACACTGGGTGTCAGCCATTTAATTGCGTAACTGTAATTCTAAGAGGCGAAAAACAAACCCGGCTCCACTCTTTTGAAAGCATGTAGCCACACACCTTCCTGACATCCGGAGGGTTTCAAATGTGCCCATTTCTTGGTAAAACTCAAAATGCCAAAATATACCGTGATCACATAGGAATAGAATCAGTGATATCTGACAGCATATAAGGATTCTACAAGATAAGGTTTTATGTATTTTGTATGGCTTATGCATACAGTCAGAAGTAAGGCAGTCACATGGACTTTACCTCAACCAAGTTCTACAACACGTCTAGGGTTTGTTTGTGCCGTTGACTTTGTTTTGAGGCTGTAGAGGATGGGGATAGTGCTTCATTTCTGAATATCCCTACTCCTTTAGCTTCAAGGAAGATGCTTTGGACTCTGATGTGCTAGGACACCAAGTGTGTGTGTGTGTGTGTGTGTGTGTGTGTGTGCGTGCACACACATTCATGTACATGTGAATATATGTATGTGAGCATGCGTGTAGAGACCAGAGGTCAACCACTGGTATCACATGCACACGGTGTGAACTAAAATCACACTTGCTAAGTATACACTCCACCACCCAGCTACACTTCCTGCTCCTGGACCCTTCATATCAACTCATTTGACCAAAATCGTCATTGCCATCGTCGTCATCATCTGTTGTTCCTTTGACCCATTTTGTACTAACAGAACTGAACATTCTTTAAAAAGCACAGGACTTTATTCAAAAATTCCCCAGTAGCCCTATCGATTATTGCATGTCCAAAGTCTTGCAGCTAAGGAAGCTCACTGCAGCCATCTTCTATCATGTGCAGTTTGCTGGGATGTGATCCTGTCTTCTCACGTTCCCAGTTAGCAGCTGTGATGAATCTCAGACTTCCAAACCAGAAGCATGAGGACGATACATTGGCGTGGATTCTGCTTTTTTTAAAAAAAAAACCATAACGTGTTTAATTTTGCTCTTCGACTTGTGAAGAGAGGGATGGTTCCTTCTCTTCTAGTGAATTTTATCAGCTGGTATCTCTACAGCATGGCAGTCGGCCCTGGCTGTACATCAGAATCCCTGTGAGGTTGTTTAAACATTCAGAAGCCCAAGGCCTTGCTGCCAGAAATTCTGAGTCTGAGGCTGGCATTTGTACATTTAAGAGCTCTGCAGGTAATTTTGATGGGCAGCCAGGGTGGAAAACGCTGTTCTACAATATGTCTACAGGCGTTTTCTTCCCTGATTGGGTGCAAAAGATGAATTCACTCCTAAGTTTTGTGAGTGGCAATTCAATATTGACCCATATATTTCTGTCACAAGAGAAAGACATTATTATGGTTTGACTGTGAAATGTCCCCTGTAGGCTCTTGTTCTGATTATTTGATTCCTAGGTGGTGATACTATTTTAAAGGAAGTAGAAATTTGGAGGTTTGAGTAGAGGGAGTAGGTTATTGAAGACAGCTCCTCTCTCTAAACCTCTATAGCAGGTCTCCAGTGCCTCTCTCTATGTATCTCTCTGTCTCTCTCTCCTCTCCCTCCTTTCTTCTCCATATATATATATATATATATATATATATATATATATATATATATATATATATATATACCCTCCCCCCTCTCTCTTTGTCTTGGTCTCTCTGCTTCCCAGTTACCATGAGTGGACTGAACAGTTCTATTCTACTCTGCCACACAGTCCCTCCATCATTATGCCCTGCCCAACTTTGTGGTTATGGCCTCAACACTCTGAAACCAGGAACCAAACTACCTGTTCCCTCCTTTAAGTTGTTTCTGTCTGATGTTTGGCCCTACGAACAATAAAGCAACCAATACAGACAGAAGAATTATGATCTTATAGGATGGTTCTGATGCTAAGGTCCTGTTCTCCAATTGGTTCTTGACCTATTGTTCTTGACCTATTGTTGGGTGGAAGGAGAGGTGGGACTTCCGGGGAAGCAGGCTAGCAGGCAGATGCAGGAGGTTGGGAGTGCTGAGCAACCTAAATTGAGCGCAGATTTCAGGTGCTGAGCTGGGAGACCCCCAGCAGTTGAGTCAATAAGGCAAGTTGAAATTGAACAACTGTATATGTATCTGTGTTTTTCATCCACAAATCCAGTATTCTCTAGGCTGGGGCTGGTAGCATGGCCTGTTCCAGGAGCTTAGGCAGGGTAGCAAAAGTTACACACAACATGTTGCAGTGTAGAAGCCACTCTCTCACCAGCCCTCCGAACACTGGCTTCTCACTCATGCTTTATCACTGTCTGCTGCCCCATGTGACCAAGTCCTTCAGCCTTCTGGACCACCCTGTTCCCTAAGATCTTGATAAAATGAATTTAAATTCCACTATAAGGGAAAGCTCAAGGAGTTTCATCACATCTTTGAGATATGCTTAAAACAGAAATCAGAGTGAGTGCTATTATTTCCTCTAAACTCTTGGGTCTTAGATTGATAATTCTTGGATTCTCCTCTGCTCTTTGGTTAAGCTCCTGCACACATGGCCCCTTTTGTCCCATGAGTCCTCAAAGCTTTGACTGCCACATTCCCTGGAGCATGAAAGATATAAAGAAACTTAGGTGTGGGGTTTAGGTAACTGAGGTGGGTAACAGACCGTAAAAGAGCTAAAAATTCTAAGACCCTTTATTCTATAAGAGCCCCTTGGCCTTTCCCATTCCAAAAACCCTTATACCTCTCCCTCTGTGAGAGGCTAGCATTGCTTGTCTAGTCTCCTATCCATTTCCCTTCAGCTGGCAGAGCCACCAATACCTGCTATTTATTTCATGCAGGAGAAACTTAAGAGTCAGCTTTCCCTTACTGTAACAAAATACCTGAAAGACTCAGCTTAAAAAGAGAAAGGGTTAGCTTTTGGGTCACAGCTATGGAGGTTTGGCCTGGTGGTCACTTAATGTTATTGACTTTGCACCCTGAGCCTTTGACATTCTAGTTCCAGACTAGATCAGGGATTTGGTTCTCCTTCTGTTATCACTGACCTCACACTGTTTAATCCATTGTTTAATGTCAGGATTAGTGTCAGATCAAATGAGAACAGAACTTTATATGGCACAACAGCTTTTAAAATTAATAATCATAGGGCCAGTAAGTTGGCTCAGCAAATTAAGGCACTGCCAAGCCTGAAGACATGAGTTCCATCCCTGGACCCCATATGCTGGAGAGACCAAACTCCTGAAAGTTGTTCTGTGACCTTTGCATGTGTCCACAGCATGCTCCATCCCCAACACACACACACACACACACACACACACACACACACACACACACACACACACAAATAAATAATAAATAATTAGTAAATAAAAATTTAATTTAAACAAAGAAAGTTAAATACACACATAAGTCAATCCTTGGGCACAGCCAGTCAAGTGTTTGCTGCACAAGCCTAGCAATGTGAGTTCAATCCCAGCAGCCCACACAACGATGAAGGAGAGAACCAGCCCCAGAGCTGTCCTCTGATTCTACAAGTGCATCATGCCATACGCACACAAGCACATCATGAACACACCCACATAAAATAATAAAGACTTGTAAGTGTGTTATATAGATGCACACATCCATGTCTGCATACCCATATGCCCACACACACTACATGGGGAAATCTTAAGCTTGGCTTCTAGCCTGCTGGGTCTCAGACCTGCTTGCACTTGACTATCCCCCATTTTCTGCCTCCTTCTGTTGAAATGGAAATGTCCCATTCTTGTCCATTCCACATCTAGGAAGTAGACGGCATGGTTTGCGTTTGTGACCTCGTGGTTGGGGGGGTGGGGGTTGAATTCTAGATGAAACTTTGCATTTTAACCTTAGGTTGATATGAAAACAGGTGAACATCCCAAAGACAGCCAGGGCGAGATGATTCTGTCCATTGCACAGAGAACACAGTGGGAGAGTTTGAATGTCCCCACAAAAACTCATGCTGAAATTTAATTTCCATTGTGAGGGAGTAAGAGGTGGTAACCACATGGATCTGGAAGAAGCGATAGGGACTTCGGAGACGATGCAGTGCATGAGGGCTTGAGTTTGGATCCTCAATACCCACATAAAAGCTGGTGTTTTACATCTGTGCTCACAGTCTGTGGGGCAGAAACAGGTAGGTTCCTAGAGTTCCAGCCAGTTTCAGCCAGCCAGATTAGCCTACCAAGGAATAGCATATTCAATGATGAGATCCTGTCTCCAAAGATAAAATAGAAAATGCTAAAGGAAGACAGTCACCACCAACCTCTGGCCTCTGCATGTGCATGTATGGGTAATTGCACCCATACACATGTGTACGCACATGCATGCACACATCATGCATACATGTATACACACGTTTACACACATCATGCATGCATTTATACACATACATATATACTAACCATGCCTGCATATATATGTACCCATACATACATGCATATATGTGTACATCCATGTACATATATACACACCCACATAGACACAAAGAAAGGAAAAGAAGTCAGGCTTGGTGGCACATACCAGACTCCCAACACTAAGGAGAATCCCAGGTTGGAAGCCAGGCTGGGCCACACAGTGAGATGGTCTCTTCAAAATCAAAACAGTAATAAATAAAGACAATCAGCTCACAGGGCTTCTGCCTTTGGATTACTCAGACCTGGCTAGTGGATTTGTGGGTCATCTTGTGAGTGGCTTTGACTGATATAAACACCCCCTAATCCATGATGCCCTGCACCACTGCACCCCAAGCTTTGGCATGTCCCCACTGTATGAGGGCCATACATAAACTGTAATTGTTCTTTTTAAAAAGGTCTGGGAGAGGAGTGTGTATTGCATTGTGTGTGCTTTGCTTTCAGTCCACAAACATCAGAAATACATATTAGTAAACCATAGGCAAGAGTTAGGAAAGAACCAATTTGATTCACCTTCTAATTTTTCTTTCAGCTTCATCAAGCATATTAAAATATTGAAAACCTTTTTTATAAGTAACAGTATCATTGATAAATATTTACCTGGGGCAGTTTATCCTAGCTCCCTAAGACTATTGAAAAATCCACTCTAATCTAGGAATGGCCCTTCCCAAGCTCCTGTCTTTTCAGAGGGCTGTACTCGAATCGGGTTTGCATGTTTGTTTAAAGTAATTGGTGTCCAGGGTGAGGAGACAGCTCAGTTGGTAAAGTGCTTGCCACACAATCATGAGGGCCTAAGTTCAATCTCCACTGCTAGGGTGGCAGTGTCCACACTTAATACCGGAGCTAAGAGGCGACAATTGAGAGGAAGGATACTGGGGTTTCCTGTCCTGCAAGCCAGGCTCGCAGAACAGGAACGCCCCAGGTTCAAGGAAGGACGGTGTCTCAAAAACTAAGGTGAAAGACAATTGAGGAGGACCTCTGATTCCAACTCTGACCTCTTCCCACATGTACACACACATACAAGTACATGTGTGCCCATAATAATAATATCACAGCTATAGAGTACCTCAGGAGGCTGAGGTGGGCGAGTTGTGAATTTTTTTTTTTTTTTTTTTTTTTTTTTTTTCGAGCTGGGGACCGAACCCAGGGCCTCTTGCGCTTGCATAGGCAAGCGCCTACCACTGAGCTAAATCCCAACCCCGAGAGTTGTGAATTTGAAGTTAGCCTTTGCAACATAGGGAAACACCCTTTCAGAGGGAGAGAGAGAGAGAGAGAGGAAGGGAGGAGGAGGAGGAGGAGGAGGAGGAGGAGGAGGAGGAGGAGGAGGAGGAGGAGGAGGAGGAGGAGGAGGAGGAGGAGGAGGAGGGAAGGAAGGAATAGGGAGGGAGAAAAAGGAGGGAGGGAAAAAGGGAAGTGGAGGATGGGAGGGAGTAAGCAAACAAAACCGGTAATGAGGCCTCAGGAAATCAAATCCTCGTGCTCTTGAAATTCCGGGCTGGCCTCACTCCTGTGGATACTTTTTTATTTATGCTCATGAATATTTTGTCTGTGTGTCTGTCTGTGCAGTGTATGCATGCCTAATGCCCTTGGAAGCCAGAGAAGGTGTTGGATCCCCTGGGATTAGAGATTCCAGACAGTGGTAAGCTGCTAGTGTGGATGCTGGGAAATAAACTTGGTCCCCTGGAAATGTGGCTTGGTGCTCTTAACTGTTGGCCTGTCTCTCCGGCAAGTCCTGTGGATACTTTTGAGAAGGTGCTACTCATCCCGCACCCAGAGCCGTTCCCAACACAGCAGAGCGCCTGTGCACTGCTCAGCCCTCGCCAACAGTCATTTCCTTCTCCCAGCATGTTGTCAGCGCCGGCATCATCATTAGGAGACCGCAGATGGCCAGAGCCTGTACCAGACTTGGAGACATCCTGAGCTGAGTACTTTCACTAGACGACGACCCACAAGTCTTCAGATGAGTGGGTGTGAAAACAGACCTGGAAATTGCTTTTCTAAAGATGGTGGAACCTCCAGGAGCGTTGATCTAGCAGAAGAATGTTCGCCTTGTTTACCCCTCTGCCTATCAGTGACTGGTACATAGTTTCCATTTCTGTGGAACGGCAGCCAAAGCCTTAGGACTCCCTGTAATCAAAACGGCGGGGCGGTTCAGACAAACAGAGGAAGTAACGTGCTAACTTGTTTTTTAGGACTGTCTGAAGGCATCTGCAGATACCGGAATTGGCGTCTCACTATTGTTTTAATTTTTAGCTTTTTACATTTGCTGTATCATGTGTATGAGCACCTGCATGCACCATGGATCGCATACAGAAATGTCACAGGACGGTCTGTGAGAGTTGGTTCCCTTCCTTCCCTCCTTTGGTCCAGGAATCAGACTGAGGTTGTTAAGCTTGCAGCATCTCATCAGCCCGCAATCTGTTTTCATAGTGGGGAGCCAACAATCCTGCAAAAAAAAAAAAATGCCTCAAAAAGACATTTATTGTTTGGGGAACGTTTTGCTTTGTTTTGTTGGTTGTAGGGAGCGGCTAAAGATGGCGCCAACATCCGGTGGTCGTTTGTGGTAAACACCTACAGCGCATGTGTTGGCATACCCCCAGCACCTACAAGGCCAGGGTGATATTCATGCTAAATAGGTTATTTCACACTCCACCAATCCCCAGTGGACAAATTTACAGCCACAGTCTGTTTTGTATATAAGGCAACTGCCTTTGTTCCTCGGGGTCCCCGTATCATCAATAAGGTGTTCCTGCAATAAAGGCTGATTGAGAAGGATCCAACGGTGTCGCGTCTTCCTTGCCGGTCGAGGTGGGCGCGACAGTTGGTTTGGATTTTTTTTTTGAATAGGGTTTCTATATTTTTCTTCACCTGACAACCTCCTTATCTGCTGTGGCTCCAAGTGTCCGCCTATGTTTTGAAGACTTAATTCCCAGCCCCGAGATATGTTGGAATTTGAATCCTTAGAAAGGTGGAACCTAGTAGAGGGATGCTGGGTCTTGAGGGGAGGAGTTGTTTCAGGGAATATTGCTATCCTTCTCTTCTTTATTTCACATGCAGCCATGGGGTGATGAGCCCCCTGTGCCTCCCACCCCTTCATGATGTGCACAGTCATCACAGACCGAAGAACATCAGAGTCAGCCAAGGTGGACTGAAACTTCCAGAACCGTGAGACAGAATCTAATCATTTTTTATTCACAAGTGGATTTTCACAGGTCGTTTGTTACAGTAACAGAAAACTGACAAGTGAAACACCTCATGGGTTAGAAAGGTCACTCACTGGGCCATAAACTGGTTTTCCTGGCTCTTCTATAGTCAAGATATAGGCAGATGGGGGTCACTATCTGCTTCCAACATTGACTTGAACTACAGGAAGCAGGAACAATTGTGGAGCCTGCCATTCTTCTGGCCACGGTAGCAGTCCTGTTTCAGAAATAAGTCTCATGGCTAAAACCTGTGCCAAGTCAGATCCTGCAAAAGCCAACCTTGAGATAAAAGCTTTAAAAGCAAGTTGCTTACTTAGTGGTAGGGAAGCTAGGGAACAACTACAAATCTTAATGAACATGTGATCCCTGTAAGCACCTATCAGAGAGCCCTGGCAGACAGGCTAGCACAAGCCTCAGAGTAACCCCCACTGAAACATGAGAAATTGAGACGATTCAATTATGTTACGGCATGAATGGTTATTCATGTCCCTCCAAAACGTGTTAGCTGAAGCCCTGAAGCCAGTGTGGCTATATTCTGAGTAAGGAAATAATTAAGATGAAGTGAAGTCACCAAGGTGAAACCCTAATTCAACAGGATTGGTGTCCTTAAGAAAGAGAAGCCAGAAAGTTTGCTCACCCAGCCCCTAAATTAGGAAAGGTCATGTGAGGTCACAGCATTGGGTGGTCATTGGTGAGCTAGGAACTCAGCCCTCTGGCCTAAAACCAAGTCAACCTGAACCTTGACCTTGTACTCCCAACCAAGACAGTGGGAAATAAATTCCTGATGGTTGGGTCACCATCCTGGGCATCTGACAGGGCAGCCTGAGCTGAGAGCCACACTGGGCAATCCTTTGTCCGGAAGGCATTAGTGGCATATGATACCCAGGCCACCTCACTTGTGCTGGGCTCTATGCACTGTGAATAGTTCCGGACAACCTGGGGACCTCCAGAAACTGTGGCTGATGGAGACATCGTGAGCATACAGGGCTGTAGAAGAAGCCTACAAGAGCCATAGTTAGAGCCAGCAACAGAACACAGCAGTTCGTCAGCCCAGCCTCACCTTCCTTCCCTCCTTCCCCCTGGTCACCTGACCCGACAAGGGATCCTGGCCTTCAAAGAACACGGGTCACATCTATTAATCTTCTGTTGCAGCCAGGGTCGGTTGTTGCACATGTAGGTAAGAACACTTCAGCACACGCCCCAAGTGAGAGTAAGTTTTATTTGTGTGATTTGTAATTCCGAGCTGCAACCACAAAGGTGTCTATTTTAATTGAAACAATCCAGGTTTATTATAATCACAATAAAAACCCTGAACCCCTACAATCGGGGCTCTCACTCTGACCCACTGCACCACGATGAGACTCTGAGAGACCTTGCTCACAAGCTCGTAATAAAGACCCTTACTTTTTTTTGCATCAAAATTGGCTCCCTGGTGGTCTCTGGGTACCTGCAACTTGGCCATAACACCCCATCCATACAGATACAAGATATTTTCTCTACATACACATCTTTTTCTAAATTTCTTCTATTGTTTAAGAATTTCATGCATAAAATTGTAAAACTACACATAATGTATTTTTATCAAATCTATCTGCTTCCATTTTCCCTCCCAGGTTCATGTAGTCTTTTTGGTTTGTTTTTCTTTTTAAATTCATTGAGTCTGCCTAGCACTGTCTGTACATGCATGGATGTCCGTCTATCTACCAGAACATGGGCAGCCTTGCATGGGCCATGTTCCTGGAGAAAGCCAGCTATCCCTTGCCAGAAGCCATAGTTGCCAACAGTTCCTTAGATAAAGGTGGGACTTCATGAGCCCCTCTCCATCCATGCTGGACTGTGCAGTGGCTTGATTTTGCACATGCTGTCAGTGCTGCTGTGAGTATGTATAGACTATTTCTCTACAGATCCTACTCACTGACTCTTATAATCCTCTCACCCCCAGAGCCTTGCCGGGAGGGAGTATGATACTGATATCCATTCTGGCATAAGCACTGCATAGTCTCTTAGTCTCCACAGGCTGACCAGTTTGGGGTCTGAATATGGGGATGAGTAATTAACACTTAAGAACTTTGACAATGCCATATGGAGACCTATTAGTATAGAAGCTTCCTAAAGCATATACCTATACATATATAACCGGGGTTTAAATGTTCCCCATAATAAGGGGACAATGCCTCCAGACCCAATGTTGTACTCTGGTCTCCACATGTGCACACAGGTGTTCAGACAAACTATTTACACATTTGCATATATATATATATATATATGCACAATTGCCAAAGATAAATAAAAAGCTAGGTATGGTAGTCACACCTGAAATCCTAGCACTTTGGAGACCAAAACAGAAAATTTTTTAATTCAAATTCAGCCTGAGCTACAGAGTAAAACACCAACTTTAAAAAAGAAAATAGAAAAAAAAAAAGAATGTGTGAGTCTTAAAGAAAACTCTAAACGAATATATGTCAATATATTGCTAGAAGTTATAGTTGGGAAGTATAACATAAGTAATTTTTATTTTCCCCCTTTCATTTATAATAATAATAAGCATTAGTTATGTGTCAGGTTTTTATAAACTAATACCTGCTCTGCTTTTCTTACAAAGATATTCTAGGGATTAAGAAAATATATGGTCATCAATAAAATTTTATGAACATCTGGTTAAGGAAAGCATCCACTGAAGAAAATGGACAGACATCTTCGGGACCATTTAGCACAGACTCTCACAATCCCTTCCTGGGTCTGTCGTGATTGCCAGCAGCACAGAAATAACATGAACAATTAGCCAGCAACTGGGAACCAGCAAGGAATCCTCTCAGGACTAAGAGTACAACCCAGAACAATCTCCCGCATCACAACCGCTCTGGAATAAAACCAATTACAAGAGATCAAAGAGCCCAGCCCAATAAAACAGTTGTTCATGTATAGAAGAATATTAATAAGGAAGTGAATTTAGCAGGTATCATGATTGTTATGCGAAGAATGTCTTCAAATCCAAAAGAGGCAGAAATAGGTAAGGATCTCCAACAGGAATTAGAGCAAGGGAATGTTCCAAATACTACTAAATTAAGTTCTGTTGTCCTGGCAACTCTAATGCTTTAGTAAATAAGTAATTCAACATCCTAGGGAAGTTGGAATTTATTGTGTTGGTAAAATCAGTCCCCACCCCCACCCCCAAGCCTTTCACGTGGTCAAGAGATTTGCTAACTTACAGTCATGTATTTACCCTGAGTAGAGACTAGTCGGGCAGAAAGTGTACAGTGCACCCTCCCCTCTTTATTTTCCATCACCTGGAAAAAAGGTGGGTTTGATGTGGGTATGGACTCCATGCACACTCTCCTATTTTTTCCATTTTTCTTGATCTTCATGGACTGCATCATGAGCCTTTGTGACCTTCAGTTTTCAGTCAGGTCTGGATAATAGGGAGCCCCTGAGGTAGCTCACACCATAGAAGAAAGACAAGGGCAGGTGTTCCCTTGCTGCTGAACCTGACCCACCCAACAAGGATGACGAGGGAATCACCTTAGAGCTGCCAAGATGGCTCTGTGGGTAAATGGCTTGCCAAGCCTGGGGGCCTGAGTTCAGATCCACATAAAAGCTGGGCATGGTAGTACAGGCTAATCCCAAATTCTGGGCATGGTGGAGACAGAAGGATCTCCAGAGTTCACTGTCCTGACAACCTTGTCTCACTGGTGAGCTCCAGGTTCTGCGAGAGACCCTGTCTAAAAAAAAAAAAAATAGAGATCAACCCAAGAAAACACCTGACATATATACTGTAGGCTTCCACATGTAAACGCATGCATTATGCATGTGTACCTGAACATACATGACACATATTTTCATTCTCTCCCTTTCTAATACACACACACACATACACACACACACACACACACACACGCACACGCACATGCACTTTCTAAAACTTCCCCTGACAGAGCTGGTTGGAATTACAGATGTGAAGTCAGGTCACTTCTGGTGGAAAGAGGACACAAAGGACAGCACCAGAAAAACGTGCTACTGAGGGCTCCCAGGGCAGGGGTTTAGTATGAGGCTTAAGAAGTCTGACTGGAAGTCAGCTTCTTCCGGTGTCTTATAGACAACATAGGCAACTTCATCAGTGCCTGAACACTGTCAAGATCCTGACTGGGGTTTGGTTCTGCTGGAAAATCGATGCACCTAGCTAGTCCCTGAGTAGTCAGGACACAGAAAGGCAGTGGCTGGGAACAGGACTATACCAGGACTACTGTCATGGTTTGTATATGCTCAGCCCAGGGAGTGGCCACTATTTGGAGGTATGGCCTTGTTGGAGGAAGTGTGTAACTGTGGGCATGGGCTTGAAGACCCTCATCGTAGCTGCCTGGAAGTCAGTCTTCCACTAGCAGATGAAGATGTTGAACTCTCAGCTCTGCCTGCAACATGCCTGCCTGGATGCTGCCATGCTCTTGCCTTGATGATAATGGACTGGACCTCTGAACCCGTAAGCCAGCCCCAATTAAATGTCGTTCTTATAAGACTTGCCTTGGTCATGGTGTCTGCTCACAGCAGTAAAACCCTAAGTAAGACAACCGCTATTGCTATTCTCTAGCTCCTTCCTCGAAGGCTGATTGCGTCTTGCAGTTTAAGATCTAGGACCAAAGGAAGAAAACTCTTCCCTCAGGCTGTTGCCTACCACACATCTGTCTCTAGGTTCTCTGAGTGATCCACAGAGCCATCTCCAGACCCAGTGAGAAGGGCCTGCTGACCCTGGCCACAGGGCACCACCTCTTTTACGGATTCCCTGTACCTCCTCAGCCTTTGTAAACAGTCAGTATATTAACCGATGATCAAACCACTAGACTACGAGTGCCGTTTCTTCCTTCTGGGACTCATCTGCCTCGGGGAAAGTTGGCTCCATCCCCAGCTCCAAGAATTTGCCAGAGTTTATTTAAGCCAATCAGCACATTCCATTGATCAGGGAGTGAGCAGAAGACCTGGGAGTCTGTGGGTGTGGATCATAGATTCCTGCTCAGAGCCCTGGACCGCCTCTGATAGGACAGATAAGGCTGACACAGCTCACCCCATGGAGACCATCACGAGGTTCTATGGCGGGAAAGTGGCCTCCTTGCTCATGCTGCAGTGCGATTAGATGGAGGTACATTGCCAGGTATCAGGAGCCCAGGCTGCCCTCTTCTGGCATCCCCACCACTTCCCAGGATCCCTTGCTCTCACTGCAGGTGGGAAGGGCAGCCAGCCCGAAAGTTACTTATGTTCCTTCCATTCCTCTTGCCGAGCCTGAGCTCAGACATCGGCCCTACCCACTTGCAGGATGACCTAGCCCAGGACCGAGCAGAAAATAGAACAAGGCTGAAGCAAGAAAGTAAAGCCAAGGCCATCCTCAAGCCTGGCAAGCTCAAGGCCTGCCTGAGCCACATGAGACTCTGTCTCCAAAGAACAATGGAAGGAGAGGCTGCCTGGTGGTGACTCACACCTTTAATCCTAGTACTCCAGAGGCAGAGGCAGGTGGCTCTGAGTTCAAAGCCAGCTTGGTCTACAGAGTGAGTTCCAGGACTGCTGGTGCTTTCTGGAGAAACCCTGTCTGGGAGAAAAGGGTGGGTGCGGGGAGAAAGTATGAAAGGGAGGGAGGAAGGATTAAAAAGAAAAGTGAAAGAAAGCAGAGTAGTTTACTGAACAACCAGACAATGACCTCATTGTTCAGCAAAGGGGAGGAGCTTTACTGGTCAACCCATGTGACCAAAAGGAAATCCTAGTGACTTAATTATATGGGTTTCCATTAGTCTACTTGCTTTTACACAGTTAAGAATCTGGGAAGAGACCTGCAGAGCTGACCAAGAGACCTAACCTCCTCCTGCCCCTCCTTCTCCCCAGTCCTTAAAACACAATGCAAGCCTCCCAGCTTCAAGACAGCTCCAGTCTGTTCCAATCCCTCAGAGCATGAAGATATATGTACAAAATGAAACCCAAGGGAAAGGAGCCTGAAGGGGCCTCTAGCTTCTCTTTAAGGCCTACAAGGAGAAGGCAGATGACAGACAATACAGGCTTTTACTCAGGAGAAAAACCCACAGGTCACTAGTCTCGGAACTAGAGCCTGCTGTCTGCTTATACGCTGAGATAGTTGTAGGGCAGAAAAACAGGAAGCAGTTGAGGATCGACCGAGAAAGTCTCTTTTTTGTCCTGCAACTGGTTGGTCACTGCTAGGGAGGATCTGAGGAAATAGTGCCAGGGGTGGGTTAAATAATGTCAGGCTGCAGAATAAATATCTCCTGTGGTAGCCACTGCTGGGGTAGATAGAGCAAGAAAGGCACAATTCTAAAGAAACAAGTTACTTTAGACCTGGGGACCCATTTACTTGAGTTTTGGGGTGATTTCATTCCAAAATGGCGAAGCTTTACAAAATTGCTTGACAGTGGCTAATGGTGGTTTGTAATAAGTTTCTTCCATCACCGATTCCAAAGGTCATGTAGGCTCTAGGTGACCCCGCTGGCCTACTGCTGATGCTAACCATCGTGTAGGTCATTCATCAGGAACCAGAAGGTCACTCTAACCAGTGGAAACCACAGAACTTCGATTTGATGGAAGCCGATACTGCAGTTTCCTAGAGGCAGGTTGTAGGAATCGCCCTGATGCTCGACTGCACAGGTGCGGACAACTCGTAATCACCTGTCCTAACGTGTCTTACACCTGTGAGGATCCATGGGCCCTATCCTTAAGGGAAGAAGATTTGCAACTGGCTCTTCTGTCTTCCTGCACATTAGGCTCCTGAGTAAACTTATTCTTGTCAAATGATTCATTCAGCCACAGGCAGCCTGTCCCTGGACCCGTAACAAATGGACAGAGAACAAAAAGAGTACATCTGGCAAAAATAAGGGGAGTGGGGGGTGGGAATCCATTCTGGAAGCAGCTTTTTCCATATGCTCTATATTACATCTTTCAGGGCCATGCAAACCTTTAGGGATGTCTGAAGGGAGGATGTCAGACAAAACATACAACTTCAACAAAATATTACTTTTCAGATCAACAACAGTGATGATATTCACATGAAGGGATAACCAAGTGTTTGCTAAATCTGGAAAATCTAGCCTGGAGAGAAGAGTGAATGTATTACTTCCATGTGTATTTGTGTGTATGTGCTTGTGAGTGTGGGTGCCCACAGAGGCCAGAAGAGGGCATCGGATCCCCTGGAGCTGGAGTTACAGGTGGTTGTGAACCACCTGACTTGTGTTGGCAACGGAACTCTGGTCTTCCACAAGAACAGCAAGCACTCTTAAGCACTCCCCTACTCTTGAGACACAATTTTTAATGAATCCATTGTCTGTCTAAAGAATGTCAACCCTTCTAGTGATAAGAAAAAATAGAAAATGGACCCTTAAGTAGACGGTGGAAAATGTATGTCTCTGAACCAGATGACCCAATATTTGTTAAAGTGCACATGCAGACATCTGCTGGGGATGGATTCTGGGAAACTCCATTTCCCTCCCATTACCAGTGAGCAGTATTTTCCCCTAAACCCTGGAAGTCCATCAGCCATTTACAGACCATAAGAACAGAGGCCTCCCCACACAGAGCAAAGGAAGGGAAAAATGTTAAGAGCTTGGTCTGCACCCACACACACACCCTGCTGGATGCCCTGCCAAGCCAGGCTATTTCGTTTCATTTTTATGGGGCATGGTCTCACTAGAGCGTCAGGTTGGCCTTACACTCACAAGCCTGCTGCCTCGTCTTTCTGAGTGCTAGGATGACAGGCGGGCTCCACCATACACACCTCCAGCCTGGTCTTCTTAAAGCTGAAATCTCTCTAAGTTGCCATTCTGTTGTTCCATATTCTCTCTTTTTCTTCCTCTTTTTCTCCTTTGATTTCTAAGAACACAGACCAAAGATTGCTCTTTCTTTCTCTGTGCTCCAAGCCTATGGATGTGCTGTGACAGGTGCTAAGCCTTTTTGTCTCCATGACATCTTGAGAATTGGACCAAAATGACAATTTTAGAACAAATAAATAGTCGATGGAAAGTCCACAAACAAAGGCAGAGTTGTATGCTCTGTCCGCCCTTAATAGGCAAGCATGCTTCCAGATATAAGCCAACACCCTCTTCAGATCATGTGAGGCAGGCTTCCTGTAGCTCACATGAAAAATCACCCACTAAACCAGGTTCTTTTGCCGACTGCATACATGTCTAATAGCTTTGACAAAATTTCTCTCGTTCTACCAAGCCGAGAGGATAAAATTAGCATGAAGTCTCATGACAGGGCAGATGCTTTTTCAAATGGGAACAAACATTCTGGAAAACAGGATTTCAAAGTTAAGACACCTAAGTGAATGTATCTGTCAAGCTGCCTCTCTCTTTTGGTCTATATGTCTTGTAAAACCCGTAAATAGATTAAAATCCGTGGTTTTAATTATTCCCATGAGTTCTGTCATCATGCACTAAAAACGCTGCATTCTTAAGTTTCAATAATTGGGCTCCTGAGACGCGCAGGGAGGAAGAACAAGCGTTAAGATGTCACATTCTGTTCTTGACATGTGACTGTATTATTTTCCAACATCGTAATATTTATAAATGCACAAACTATGTGTCGGTTACCGTAAGTCTTGAAAATCCTTAGTTTGACATTCATAGCTATTCTAGCCATCAGGGGTTAACTTTCAGCTGGGTCGTACTCAGTACTCCATACATGTCCCTGAATATTTAAAAACACAACAAAACATTGTAGACCCCTTTCATCCATGTGCACACACACACACACACACACACACACACACACACACACACACACACAACACATGCACACACACACACACACACACACACAAACACACACACACACACACACACACACACACACACACACACACACACACACACAAACACACACACACACACACACACACACACACACACAACAAACACACACACACACACACACATACACACACACACACACACACACACACACACACACACAAACACACACACACACACACACACACACACACACACACACACACACACACACACACACACACACACACACACACACACACACACACATACATACACACACACACACACACACATACACACACACACACACATACACACACACACACAAACACACACACACACACACACACACACACACACACACACACACACACACACACACACACACATACACACACACACACACACACACACACATACATACACACATACACAAACACACATACACACACACATACACACACATACACACACATACACACACACATACACACACGTGTGCACATGTAAAGGCCAGGAGAAGGAAGAGGCAATAGAAGAAATCTCGAGTTGACATCTACACGAAGTGATTTGATCTCACCAATCAATGCCACATAAGGAAGGGAAGTCTGGAAAGAAAACAAGCAGGGCACCGTTTTGCTGGGCTGATGAATGTGGCAGTCTTTTCTCTAGCAAACAACAACAGACGCTGGGGGAGGGTATCTGACTGTCTGATACACTTGTGAGGGAGTGTGAGCTTGGAGAGTCAGCATGGAAATCAGAATGAGGTTCCTTGGAAACTAAAAAAACAAAAGGTGATCTACCGTATGACCTAGCTGTGCCACTCTGTGGTATATTTCCGAAGCAACCATCCCGGGATACATATCCAAAGCAATCTAAGTCAGCATATCACAGAGACATTTGCATAGCTAAGTAATGGCAGAGATAGCTGTCATCCTTCTTAATGGAAGGCTTGCCATGCCAGCAAATGCATTTCAGAGTTTCAAATTAATGTTTTCTCTCATTATATATTACCATATATGATATAATTTGCACTGTATCATTCATATAAGACATACATGGAGTAATATCTCTGTCTATCTTAGATAATACTACATAACATACACATTAAATGTGTCTCACATGCATCATCTTATATTGTACACACTATACCTGTGTTGCACTTGTACGTGCTATGTGCCAATAGTGTAAAATTCTCTTTTCATCGTTAAGAAAATGCACTGGATGGGCTGGAGAGATGGCTCAGCCATTAAAGGCTGTTGCTAGGTAACTGTTAATATATATTAACATTAATATACAACCAAAATTATAAGAAAATGCACCGAAGCAGGGTGGAGAGTTGGCTCAGCCGTTAAGAACACTCGTTACTTTTAAGAGGGCCCAGGTTTGATTCCCAGCACTCACACTGTGGCTCACAACCATCTGTAAGTCCAGTGCCAGGGGATCAGACCCCTTCCTCTGTCCTCTCCACAGGCACCAGACACAGACACCGTTCACATCTGTGCAGGCGAGCAAAACACTCATACTCATAAAATAATGAAACAAATAAACCTTAAAGGGGCTTTTTAAACAAAGCACATTGAAATCTGAGCTGATACACAAATATTTCCCAGTTAATTGGTGTAGCCGTCAGCCCAATCACACACACACACACACACACACACACACACACACACACACACACACACACACATACACATATATACACACACACACACACACACACACACACACACACACACACACACACACACACACATGTCCAGTGCATTTAAGAGTTCCAAGACCTGGTCAGTCCCTGCCTATCCATAGAGGTCAGAAAGAAGAGGAAGAGAGGGAGGGAGACAGAGACAGAGAGACAAAAAGAGACAGAGATAGAGAGAGACAGAGAGACAGAGAAACAGAGACAGAGAGAGGATCACAATGGGGGAGGGGAGAGAGAGAGAGAGAGAGAGAGAGAGAGAGAGAGAGAGAGAGAGACCACAATGATTGAAGGCTAAAAGTATTAAAAACCACACTCCCCTTTAGGATTTTCCAGGCAGCACTGAACCTCTCTTGTCTACCTCTTTCATCCAGGAAGCTTTGGGGAAAGAGCTCAGGTGGAACATCAGATAGATTTGCTTTGCTTGCCGTGTGTCCTGGAGTCTCTCGTGACTCGTTTCTGCATCTGCCTCGTGAGCCAGCCCTTGAGCAGGTGTGTTCACTGGCCACCGGCTTCACTCCTCTTCTGCTTGGTTTTCCTTGCCCATCTCTTGCCATTTCTCGTCGTACGGAAGAGCTGGCTTGCCTACGGTTCTCAGTCTTAGCTGCCTTGTCAATTCTTCAAGACGGGCAGTCAGCTAATTCAGTCAAAAGTTGTCACGATGTTTAGCATTGAGTTGACACAGCCCATGGTATCGGAGGAATGCAGTTCATTAAATTCTTAGTAGTTTTTTGTTTGTTTGTTTGTTTGTTTGTTTGTGTCTTTGTTCTCTAAGCAAAGCTGGTCGCTGTAACACAGCTACAAATACAACTGACCGACCACCGTAACTCAGGGAAGGAAGAGAATGCCTATTGGAAATGCCAGACACATGTTAGAATTTACCCACATCTTACTTCACAATATCTCAGGCTGACCCTACCTAGCCCTGCGTCCAGATTACAAATGACAGCTGACTACGTGACTGCTGTTCCCTCACTAGTAGTCAAAGGGTGCAGAATGGGACAGGAGCGGTCTCTGTTCCACTTACTAGCCTGATTTCCACAACCTCCACTCGGTTTTGTAGCAAACCCTTAAGGCTCCGTGTACAGGACTATACAATGTTTGCTCTGTATATCCTTTGCCCAGAAAAGGTGGACTTTAGAGAAGATTCAAAAAAAGAGTTGGGGCAGGGACTGCAGGTCAGAGTTAGAGCACTGACCTAGTGTGTGAAAGGCCCTGGGTTCAAAACCCAGCACCAGGGAGGAGAGGGGAGAAGCAGAAAGAAAGATGGAAGGAAAGGAAGGAAGGAAGAAGGGAAGGAGGGAGAAGACACAATCTGAGTAGTGAGGCTGGTTGATGGAAGGGGGAAATCCTGCAGGAGTGGGGGTGGACTCTATTAAATGCACATTTGAAGCAGCATTGATCTGATGCCTACCATATAGTTACGGGACCAGGAAGAGACACTCCTTTGCTAGTGAGTAGCCAGAGAGTGTTAAATGAGGCATTTAGCCAAGATTCCTTAGGATTCGGAGGGAGAAGATCCTGAGGCACAGAGCCAGGGCAGGAAGAGGCTTGGGGCGGCCTGGAACTCAGAGAGCAGGAAGGGAAAGCCTGAGCGACAGATCATTCACAACAGCCCTCGCTGTGACACAAATAGGATGGAGGCTTAAATGGGGATTATACTCTTCTTCCAAGCATGGATCTTTATAAAACAAACAAAGAACTAATAAATAGCTACACGTGTATTGTAGCCTCCTGCCTCCCCATCAGGCCCTCACAGGAGCTGCAGGGATGCCGCTGGCCCTGTGTGAAGGGAAGGAGGAGCTGAGAGCCCTCCTTGAAATCAGGGAACTGACATAGACAGAGTAGATTTAGCCCAAAATTATAAAATTCAGCCATTGCATATCTTATTAATGATGATACAGACAGACAATCAGAGCCTAAGTTCTGCCTTAGCGTTCAGTTCCTTCTAGACGTGTTATACGTGCATACACAAAATGCAAGTCCAGCGACAGTACACAGTAGTGTATGCTTTTCCAAGCTAAAAAGTTGTATCTAGTAGAGCCTGGTGGCACACACCTTTAAGTCCAGCTTTAGGGAGGCAAAGAAAGGCCGATCTCTGAGTCCAAGGCCAGCCTGGTCTACAAAGTGAATTCCAGGAGAGCCAGGTGTTAGTATTTCCTCTAGGCTCCGCCCAATGGTTACCTAGCAACAGCAGGTACCAGCCAGGAGCCAAGCATATAGGGACTGTTCTGGTGCGCTTTCTCTCTCCTCCTCCTCCTCCTCCTCCTCCTCCTCCTCCTCCTCCTCCTCCTCCTCCTCCTCCTCCTCCTCCTCCTCCCTCCTCCCTCCCCCTCCCTCTCCCTCTCTATCTTCTCCCTCTCTCCACATGTTCCTTCTCTCTCCTCTCTCTTTCTGTTCTTCTCTGTCCCCTTTCTCTACCTCTATTCCCTTCTCAAGACCCCATTCCAGGTACCAAATAAACTTCTTGTTTATGTATTCATTTATTTATTTACAATCCAGTAGTTGCCCCAGCTCCCAGTCCACCCTCCCACGTTTCTTCATCCCTTCCTCCCCTCTCCCCTCCCTACCCCATCTTCAAGAGGATGCTCCCCCACCACCAGGCCTCCTCATTCCCAGGGGCCTCATCTCTCAATTATTAGACATATCTTCTCCCACTGAGGCCAGACCAGGCGGTCCTCTGCTGTACATGCGTCAGGGGCTCGGACCATCTCATGTATGCTGCCTGGTTGGCGGCTCAGTGTCTGGGACCTCCCCAGGGATCAGGGTTAGTTGAGGCTGCTTGTCTCCCTATGGGGTCACCCTCCTCCTCATCTTCTTCCATCCTTCCTCTAAATCAAACATAGGGGTCCCCAACTTTAGTCCAATGGTTGGCTATAAGTACCTGCATCTGTCTCAGTCAGCTGCTGGTAGAGCCCCGCTAGGCTCCCGTCTACAAGCACGCCATAGCATCGGTAATAGCGTCAGGGTTCGGTGTCTGCCCGTGAGGTGGATCCCCAGCTGGGCCAGTCACTGAGCCACCTTCCCCCCAGTCTCCTCTCCATTTTTGTCCCTGCAGTTCTTTTAGACAGGAACACTTCTGGGTCAGAAATTTTGAGTGTGGGTTGCTAACACCATTCATCCCTCCAGATGCCCTCCTGTCTTTCTCCTGGAGGAGGACTCTTCCTTCTCTCTCCCCACTGTTGGACATTTGATCTAAGGTTCCTTCCACTGAGTCCTGAGTCTCTCACCTCCCAGGTCTCTGATATTTTCTAGAGGGTCCCCCCACTCCCACCTTCTAAGGTTGCATATTTCCACTCATTCTGCTAGCCCTCGGGGATTCTCTCCGATCCCCCCACCAATACCTGATCCTGTTCCCCTTTTCCCCTCCCCCTTCCCTCTTCCACCCAAATCCCTCCCTCCCTCTGCCTCCTGTGATTGTTTTCTTCCCCCTGCCCAGTGGGATTGAAGCATCCTCACTTGGGCCCTTCTGCTTGTTAACCTTGAGTTCTGTGGATTGTATCCTAGGCATTCTGTTCTTTTTGTCTAATATCCACTTATTACTGAGTACATACCATGTGTGTCCTTTGGGGTCTGGGTTAGCTCAATCAGGATGATATTTTCTAGTTCCATCCATTTGCCTGCAAAACTCATGATGCCCTTGCTCTTAATAGCTGGCACAGGGGGAAATTTCTAAACAGAACTCCAATGGCTCAGGCTCTAAGATCAACTATTGATAAATGGGACCTCATAAAACTCGGAAAGCTTTGGTAAGGCAAAAGATGCAGCTAGTAGGACAAAACAGCAACCAACAGATTGGGGAAAACTTCACTTAGTGAAACCCCACATTCTATAGAGGGCTAATATCCAAAATATATAAAGAACTCAAGAAGCTAATCTCAAAAAACCCCCAAATAACCCAATTTAAAAATGGGGTTCAGAACTCAACAGAGAATTCACCACAGAGGAATCTTGAATGTCCAAGAAGCACTTAAAGAAATGTTCAAAGTCCTTAGCCAACAGAGAACTGCAAATCAAAACAACCCTGAGATTCCACCTCACACCAGTCAGAATGGCTAAGATCAAAAACTCAGATGACAGCAAATGCTGGCAAGGATGGGGAGAAAGAGGAACACTCCTCCGTTGTTGGTGGGATTGCAGACTGGTACAACCATTCTGGAAATCAGTCTGGAGGTTCCTCAGAAAATTGGACATGGGCCTACCTGAAGATCCAGCTATACCACTCTTGGGCATTTACCCAAAAGATGCTCCACCATGCCGGAGGGACACATGTTCCATGATGTTCATAGCGGCCTTATTTGTAAAACTGGAAGCTGGAAACAACCCCAGATGTTCTACCATGGAAGAATGGATCCAGAAAATGGGGTTCATTTACTTCTTTTTATACTAGGTCTGCCTCATGGCTGATACCTCAGGAAGATGCATCAGTATGGGCCTGCTAAGGCACCTTCTCCCACCTCGGCATACTGAGTTTTATAAAACATATCCCAGGGCTATACAAAGAAACCCTGTCTTAATAAAATAAAATAAAATGGTTATTTTAGCTGGGTATCATGGGGTACATTAATAACCCCAGAATTCTGGAGGAAGATGAGGTAGAAGGATATATAATTCCAAGCCAACATAGGTCTATAAGGAGTCTCAAGCCAGCCTAGGTAACATCAAGAGACCTTGTCACAGGTGTTGGGGTTTAAACCGTGGCCCACGTGCAGACAGAACACACCAAACCACCATGGTTCAATGCGGAGAGGTTTAATGAGAGACGAAGAGGAGAGGAGAGGAGAGGAGAGCCAGCCATAAGCACATGGAGGGAAAGGGGGGATGGGGAGAGAAAGGAACAGGGACAGAGGGGAAGAGAGCAGAGAAAAGAGAGAGAGCAAGAGAGGAGCAAAAGAGAAGAGGGAGAGGAGGGGGCAAGCAGCCCCCCTTTATAGTCAGACACAACTGGCTGTTGCCAGGCAACTGTGGGGCAGAGCATACATGGCTACTGCCAGGTAGCTGTTGGGGCAGAGCTTAGACAGAATGCCAACATTCCTCCATTTTGGTTTAATAAAAAAAAAAAAAATTAGAGGAGATGGTGTAGCAGGAATAGGGTCATCGTGATCGCTGACTGCTTCCTGCTTGCTCTAGGGAACCTAGAAACATGGGTATGGGATGTTTGTCCAGTCTTAGAGTTGGCTGTTTCCTTGTTGTCCAGGGTCTGTGGAACCATCCGAGGACAGGTCAGAAGGAACAGGTCCAATAGAAGCATCTGTGTCTGTGAGAGGAGATGGGAACATCTGGAGGTCGCTTCTCTGGAGCTGTTCTGGGTGTAGTAAGTGCCTGGACTTGACAAGATGCTGGAACACACATATATATTTACTATAGGTGGAGAATAAGATTAAGTGCATTTGGGAGAAAAGACAATTTTTTTTCTTAGATGTACATTTGAAACCCAGAGGAATCCCACCCTTTGGAATAGGTCGTAAGTGGGAACTTTAGGCAGATGTACTAATCTGGGTGGTCCAGGAGAGGTGGGTCTGAATGGGTTTCCTGTGGCTTATAAGCTTACAAAAGAGACAACAACATGCGATAACAACATGAACAGACTTTAAGATAAGCTTTTTGTGAAGCAGAAGGAAGAATGTGTCCTACAGAACATGTCCTGGGTGTCTTAAAAACAGTTTGCCATGACAAAAATACAGACAGAGAAAGCAGTTTCCAGATCCTATTTGGAAAGACTGTTTGTTTACTAACAGAGGGGTTCTGGACCTCCGGGACTAGGGGGTCTACCTGAGAAGCTGGTAAAGGAAGCAGCATGTCCGTGTTAGGTTGGCTGGCTAGAGGGAGCAGAAGGCTGCGGGTGAGCTTGAGTTTAGGCAAATGGGTGGAGTAAAATAGAGGCTCCTGACTTAGCTAGAAAATTCCTTCCCAATAAGGGGACAAGGCATGTTGGCACCACCAAAAAGGAATGGGTGAGAGGTACACGTCTAAAAGTGCAGCTAAACGTGGGGTTTGGTGAGGAAGGTAAGGTTTCCCCTTTACCCCAACAATGGGGAAACAGGAGAGAGAAGTGGGTCCCCAAAACTCTGTTAGGACTGAGTAAGTGGCTCCAGTGTCCAAGAGGAAGGAGATGGGCTGCCCACATACCACGATAGTTACTCAGGGCTCCCTGCTGGTACTGGCAGTGGTCAGGTCAAGGGAACTCAGGCCCCTTCATTCGTCCATAGCCAAACCTAGGAGATCGGCTGGAGGGTTATCTGCGCATGATGTCCCCATGTCCTGCGCAACATGAGGGCAATCGACAGCCCAATGTCCCTCTTGTTGGTACCTAGAACATAGCCCCTTGGCTTGCAGAAGGCTTGACCACATTTGTAGCAGGGGTCTGGTGGTCCCTTCACCTTAGAAGGCCAGGAATTCCAGGCAGTGGCTGAGGCTGGTCAGACAGCTGTCAGCATATGATACTTTTGACTGCAAGCCTTCTCATCGCTCCCATGGTACACTTTAAAGGCCAGCGCCAAAACTTCTGCCTGTGGAGTTAGGGGCCCCCTTTCTAGCTTTTTAAGTTTGTCCTTTATGTCAGGGTAGCTCTGGGGAAAGAAATAGGTCATCAGAAGTTGTTTACCTTCTAGATTTTTCAGGGTTCAGTTTAGTGTATTATAATAAGGCCTTTGTAAGTAAGGCATTCTAAAAATTGGGATGGGTTTTCCTGTTTTTCCTGGATAACCTCTTGCAGTTTTTCAAAATTCACTGGTTTTAAGACTGTCCTGCTCCCAAACTCGCCAGCGTTCCTTGGGAAGTAAATTATTAGTAAGGATCATGTGTCAAGACAGGTTAGGAATGAAAAATCTGCAGAGCAAGGGAGAGGCGCAACCGCGTGCGCGCAGGCGCGTGCAGCTGAGGCACGGTCTTGCTGGTGGCAGTGTGAGCACGCTGGAAAAGACGGTGTGAAGCTGTTTTTCTCGAGGCTGTGGCAGGCTGAGCACAGGAGCAAAGTCCAGGAGCAAGCAAAATCCCTGGCCGGACGCAGGGGGCGGGGTCAGACTTGCTTTTCCTGCTGCTGCAAACCAGGGGCTGCAGCAGTGCAGCAGCAATGAGGAAGGGAGGAGGGGGAGGCCTGGGGATGGGGCCAGACAGAGATAGTGTTTTCTGCTTAGTGTAAATTAGACTAAAACATCCCCGGAAATAAGAACAGGCAACGAAGACCAATAGATCCATGGGGGAGAATAGGGATTATTAATTGACCCTACCAGTGCTGGGGCTAGATTTAGAGCCAGTGCTCCTGAGCCAGAGAGCAGTCTATCCAGGCCTGGCATTTTAAACTGTCTCAAAAAAAGAGGGAAGAAAAAATCTCACCCAAGGGAAAAGGTCCTAGAATGAGGTTCAGTGAAAGGATCCATCCCCAGAGGCAGCACAGGTAGCTCCAAGCTCCAGAACGCTCCCCTGAGACCATGTGCACACCGTGGAAAGTCAAGCCCTGAGATAAAGTGCACAGAGATCACGGAGGTCACCGCTCATCCGGAATGTACTTAAAGAGGGCGCTCGCCTTGGTGGGCAGCTGCAAGCAGGGCATCACAGAGATGGGGAGGCCCACTGGACTAACCAGCCAGTACCCGGGACACAGGTTACCTCAGCGGGATGCCACAGGAAGTAGAAACACAGAGAGGGGTTAGAGCGAAGGTAGTTGGTGAGGGTCTGTCTAAGCGGCAAGGGCTGGCACCACGTGGTGAACCACAGAGGGCAGCAGTTCACACAGAATTCTGTACCTGCACTAGCAGGAACTCAGGTGGTGGAAGTCCTGAGTCCCACAGCAGCCAGCAGGTGGCGGCGTCCAATGGCGCCATGGAGGCCTAAAAAATGGGGCCATCCAATTCGGGTGGCGCGTGCTGCATTGGTGGATGTAACGCAGGACATGCAGCAGAGATCAGGTGGTGGGCTGGGACGCAGCACGCGTCTCCATTCCTCCCCGCCACTGCACCATTTGAGTGTGCAGCCCATGGTGAGCAGGGAGAGCAATCTTCCTGTTCAGGCCACCAATGTTGGGGTTTGAATCTTGGCCGGTGTCCAGACAGAACACACCAAACTAGCACGGTTCCAGGTGGAGAGGTTTAATGAGAGAAGAAGAAGAGAGGAGGAAAGCCAGCCATGAGCACATGGAGGGAAAGGGGGGGATGGGGAGAGAAGGGACAGGGACAGAGGGGAAGAGAGCGGACAAAAGAAGAGAGAACAAAGAGAGAGCAAGAAAGAGAGGAGGGGGCAAGCAGCCCCCTTTTTAGTCAGGAACAGCTGGCTGTTGCCAGGCAACTATGGGGCAGAGCATACATGGCTACTGCCAGGTAGCTGTGGGGGTGGGGCTTAAACGGAATACCAACAACAGGGAAAAAAGTATTTCTGTATCTTGCCCACTTTTTTGGTGTGTATGTGTGTCATGTGAATGCACGTGTGTGTGTGTGTGTGTGTGTGTGTGTGTGTGTGTGTGTGTGTGTGTGTGTGTGTGTGTGTGTGGCTGTGGAGGTCAGTCTACAAATATCTTCCTTTAGTTTTCTCAGAGAACCCCTGCTACTCATTCCTACTCTGGATAGCCAGCAACTGTCTCTACAGTGCGGCTCTGGACCACAGAAAGATGTTCCATTAAACCCACAACACGACTTTCCTGTAATGATAGCTACAGGTACCTGTGACCACTCCCTTCCCCCGCACTCCCAACTCCCGAGGAGCGGTGACAGGGAGACGGGGAGGAGAAGGAAGGTGACCCTTACCGACCACAATTCAAAGGTTTTAATTTGACGTTGCTGCCTTTACTAAAAGGGCCAGTGCAGACGCGATGGGAAGAGGCTGTGACACCAGGGACCCTGAGTCTCATTAATATCCAGGTAAATCTATCTCTCCCTCCCTGGCGTAATCACCACTGGTGAGGACTTGGAGAAGTAACCAGGAAACCTAAGCAATGAGGGTGTATTGCCAAGTGGGGCCCTGTTTGCAGAATTTGCATGAGGCCCTGGAGACAGGAGTTGGGAAAAGCAAATGGAACAGGAGCCCATGTGACAGGGGACAAGGCAAAGCTCTCCACTGGCCACTGCAGGCACAGATTTGCATAGGGCAGCTTCTTTCCAGGGTAACTGTGTGACTTAACCAGGAATGAGGAGTGTCAGCTGCTTATTTATTTAAGGGGTGTGGGGGCAGCTCGCCCAAATCCTGCCAGCAAGGCTAATGAGTTCTAAATACAAACCGTCTCCCAAGACTTGAAGACATTAAAGTTGACAATGCCCAGCTGGTAGAGAAAATGAAGATCTAGGACATCACGCGTTGGGCTCAAAGCCACTGGCTGGATGTGAGGTAGTTGCTGCTTGGAACTTCAATGTCCCCCCTTACAATTGTGCTTAATATTCATTCTACACACTGAATTTTATACGTGGGTTTCGTGTCCTCTGACTTTACTGACCTCGTGTATTAATTCTAACGGTTGATATTTGGCTTAAGAAATAGAGATGATTAGAGAATATACGGGATGGAGAGGTGGCTAATGGTTAGGGCACAGGCTGTTCTTCCGGAGAAGCCAGGTTCCACTCCCTTTGTGGTAGCTCATAACTGTCTGTTACTCCAGGCCCTGATGTCCTCTCCTGACCTCTGCAGGCACTGGCTATGCATGTGGTGCACAGACATTTACCCAGTAAAACACCCATAGGCATAAAATGAAAACAATGTATTTTTTAAACAGGAATAGAAGATATAGGATTAGAATATAGCTCTGTGGCAAAACACTCGCTCAGCCTAGGGAAAGCTTTGAGTTCCTTCTCTGCCAGGGAATGGAGTGGGGCTGGGGCAGTAGCAGAAGGAAATTTACACATTCATAGACAACTGATACTTGAAGAAGGTACCAAGAACACATAACAAGTTCCTCAACAAATGGTGTTAGGAAAACTATTCACATACAGAGGAATACACGGCAAAGGAAACAATGGACGAAACGAGGAGGCAAACTCTGGAAGAAGAGAAAAGTACTACAAATCGTGTATGTGACCAGTTAAGGCCCAAAATATATAAGAAACTCAAGAGGAGAAAAATAAAAAGCCCAAAACAGGGCCAGAAGAGGCAGATCTTCAAAGGACACATGCAAACATCCCACAGGCATTTGAATAACGCTCGAAGGCCACAGGGAAATGCAAATTAAGACAGCAGTGAGGTGAGATCTCGTACCTGCTAGAATGCCCATTATCAAAGACCAACAGTAAAAGCATTGGCCAGGATGTGGAGGAGAGGGAACTCCTGAGCAGTCTGTGAGAATGCAAATTGCTGCAGCCGAGGCTATGGAAAACAGCTTGGAGCTTCCTCCAAAATCTGAAAATAGAACTACCTGGTTGCCTGTAGTGAATCCAAGCATCTAGGAAGCAAAGTAGGTGGAGCTCTATGAGTCTGAGGCTAGCCTGGTCTGTACAGTGAGTTCCAGACCAGGAATACACAATGGGATGAGAGAGAGACAGAGAGACAGAGAGACAGAGAGAGACAGAGACAGGACAGAGACAGACAGAGACAGAGAGAGAGACAGAGAGACAGAGACAGACAGAGAGAGAGAGACAGAGAGAGAGACAGAGAGAGACAGAGAGATACAGACATAGACAGACAGAGAGGCAGAGACAGAGACACAGAGATCCACAAGTTGTCTATACAAATGAAACAAAATCAATATAGCAGAGCTATCTGCACTCCATATTTGCTGCAACAGTAGCCACTCCTATTTACTGCAGCAGGCATTCATAACAGTCAAGATGTGGAATGCACGTAGGCATCCACTGACAGAGAGATGGACAAAGAACAATGTGTCCGCGTGCACAAACACACACAAGACACTGCTCAGCCTTGATGAAGAGGGAAATCTTGGCATTCACTCAAATGGGAATGAACCAATAGACACCATGCTAAATGAAAGAAGCCAGGATCAGGAAGGACATGCCACACAATCAAATCACATACGGAGTCTAAAAGTAGAGGTCATGGCAGCAGAGAGTAGAAGGTCATTAATTCCCAGGGGCCAAAAGGAATGGAGAGCCATTGCCTAAACGGTAGAAATCTCAGTTAGACAAGATGCTGTGTTATATAACATTCTCCCTAGAATCAATGGCAATGTATTTTGTACTTGAAGGTTGCTAAGAGAATGGATTTTAAACTATTTCAAACTATTCCACAAAATAGAAACAGAAGGAATATTACCAAACTCATTCTAGGAGGCTATAGTCATCCTGATACCTAAGCCACACAAAGACTCAACAAAGAAAGAGAATTTCAGACCAGTTTCCCTTATGAACATTGATGCAAAAATAATAAAATACTCACAAACCGAATCAAAGAATACATCAAAAACATCATCCAGTATGATCAAGTAGGCTTCATCTCAGGGATGTAGAGATGGTTCAATATACGAAAATCCATCAACATAATCCACCATATAAACAAACTGAAAGAAAAAAAAACCCACATGATCATCTCATTAGATGCTGAAAAAGCCTTCAACAAAATCCAACTCCCCTTCATGATAGAAGTCTTGGAGAGGTCAGGGATACGAGGTGCACATCTAAACATAATAAATGCAATATACAGCAAGCCAAAAGTCAACATCAAATTAAATGTAGAGAAACTTAAAGCAGTTCCGCTAAAACCAAGGACAAGTCAGGGCTGCCCAATCTCTCCCTATTCATTCAATATAGTTCTTGAAGTTCTAGCCAGGGCAATAAGGTAACTGAAGAAGATATTCACGGATGATACAATGGTATACATAAGTGACCCCAAATTTCTCTTTTGTTGTTGTCATTTTTGTTTTTTGTTTTGTTACTGCTGCACTGTTGTTTTTATCTTTACACAATGACGTGTTGCTGGGGCCTAATGTTCCCACCGAACAGTAGAAAACCAAAACTTGTCATTTCTTAAAGCATTAAGTGCAAAAAAAACCTTACATAAATAAAACAGGAAGAATACATTTACAGGTGCTGATGCAAACGTTTGCAGCTCAAGGCAAGTAACAACCCATGGCGGTCAGGAGGGAAAAAACCCAGAACAGAAACTGAGTCCTAAGGCTCAGACTTTCCCACCCTGTTAGACCAGCAAGACAGAAGTGGTAGCTGGTTCAGGAACCCTTGCCAGCCTCGGGAAATCCTGGAAGTCAGCTGTTGGTTAATACCCTGCACAGATCACTACATGGTGCTCACAGAGATCCACTAGACTGGGGATTTCTCTTTCACGGCGTGCTCTCCGCAGCCACCAAGTACCGAGCCACATGAACTAGAGGCTAAATCAAGATATGCACAGGGTATTAAACATAGATCAAGGGAACAGTTAACTTGAATACATGGTCAAAAATCATCAACGAGTGCCACGATCCAGTGCTGATATCAGATACGTGCTTCAAGTTTGCATTTCTTTCCTTTTTCAAAGGCTTATTCCAGTTTCATGAGGCTAGCACGAGGTGTGTACATTAGCCAGGGCAAATCGATACTTCAGAATCAGCTCATGCCGCAGATGCTGGCACCTTCTCAGTTCTTCTCAGAAGCATCAGAGGTGAATACTCTTTGCTGATCCACATCTGCTGGAAGGTGGACAGTGAGGACAGGACGGAGCGCCAATGCAGACTGAGTATTTGCGCTCAAGGGGAACAGCGATCTTGATCTTCATTAGCGCTGGGTGCTAGGGCTGTGATCTCCTTCTGCATCCTGTCATCAGTGTCTGGATACATGGCGCTAGCACCAGACAGCCCTGTATTGGCATACAGGTCTTCGCGGATGTCCACATCGCACTTCATGATGGAGTTGAAGTTGGTCTCGTGGATGCCACAGGACTCCATGCCCAGGAAGAAGTCTGGAAGAGAGCCTCCAACACGGAACTGCTCATTGCCGATGGCGGTCACCCGCCCACGAGGCAGCTTGTAATTCTTCTTCAAGGAGAAAGATGATTCAGCAGTCACCATTTTTCACTCAAAGTCCAGGGCAGCATGGCATAGCTGCTCCCTAATGTCATGAACAATTTCCCTCTCAGCAGTGGTGGTAAAACTGTAGCCCCACTAAGTCAGGATATGCATGAGGAAGGCTATCAGGTCCGGGCCAACCAGGTCCAGGCGCAAAATGCTGGGAAGGACGAGTAACCCTTATACATGGGCACTGTATGAATGACCCTGTTACCAGAGTCCATGACAGAGTCCAGTTGTGTGTGCCCAGATGCATACAAGGACAGACAAGGCTGCCTGAATGACCGCGTACATGGCTGGGGTTTTAAAGATTTCAAACATTATCTGCTCTATCTTCTCTCTTTGACCACCCCCCGCCAAAAAAATCTATCAGACAACTTCTATAGCTGATAAACACCTTCAGCAAAGTGGCTGAATACAATACTTTTTTTAAAAAATCAGTTTTTTTTAAACTGAGAAAGAAATTAGGGAAACAAAATGTTTGACAATGCCCACAAATAATATAAAATATCTTCGTGTAACTCTAAGCAAGCAAGAGACCTGCATGACAAGAACTTCAAGTCTCTGAAGAAAGAAATTGAGGCAGATACCAGAAGACGCAGAGATCTCCCATGCTCATGGATTTGCAGGACTAACATAATAAAAATGACCATCTTACCAAGCAATTCATAGATTCAATGCAATCCCCATCAAAATTCCAACACAATTCTTTACAGACCTTGAAAGAGTGATTCTCAACTTCATATGGAAAAATCCAGGGTAGCCAAAACAATCTTGAACAACAAAAGAACTTCTGGAGGAATCTCTATCCCTGAGCTCAGCTGTACTTACTGAGCAATAGTGGTAAAAACTGCATAGTATTGGGGTAAAAACAGAAGTTGATCAGTGGAATCGAAGACCCAGAATAAACCCAAATGCTACCTCATGGAACTGAAAAGCTTCTGTAAGTCAAAGGACACTATCAATAGGACAAAACAGCAGCCCACAGAATGAGAAAAGATCTTTACCAACTATACATCTAACAAAGAACTAATATCAAAAATATATAAGGAATTCAAGAAATTATACACTAACCAAATGATCCAATTAAAAAATGGGGTACAGAGCTAAACAGAAAATTCTCAGCAGAGGAATCTCTAATGGCCACAAAGCACCTAAAGAAATGTTCAGCATCCTTAGTCATCAGGGAAATGCAAATCAAAACAACTCTGAAATTTTATCTTATATCTGTCAGATTGGCTAAAATCAAAAATGTGCTCTTGAGGACGCAAAGCAAGGGGAACATTCCTCCGTTGCTGGTAGGCGTGCAAACTTGTACAACTACTTTGGAAATCAATTTGGCAGCTTCTCAGAAAACTGTGACAGCTATACCACTCCAGGACATATATCGAAAAGATACCCTGCCATACCACAAGGATACTTGCTCAACTGTTCATAGATGCTTTATTTATAATATCCAGAAACTGGAAACAACCTAGACGTCTCTCAATAAAAGAATGGATTAAAAGAATGTGGTACATTTATACAATGGAATACTACTCAGCTACTAAAAACAAAGACATCATGAAGTTTACAGGCAAACAGATGAAGCTGGAAAATATCTGGAGTGAGGTAACCCAGACCCAGAAAGACAGGCATGGTGTGCACTCACTCATACGTGGATAGTGGCTATCAAGTACAGGATAACCATGCTACAATCTACAGACCAAAAAGAAACTAAGTAACCTAAGGGAGGGTTCTCACTCAGAAAGAGAAATAAAATAAACACGGGAGGCAGATGGAGAGAGGGAACTGGGGGTGGGGGGAGTTAGGAGGGGAACAGGGATAGGAATAAGGTGGATGGGGAGAGGGCTGGAAGAGAGAAGGGAAATGGGGAGGGGCATCTCTAGGACAGCTGGAGACCTGGGGCTGGAGGGTGATCCTAGCCGATACTCTTAGCAGCTGCAGAAAGGGAGACAGAAGTAGCTACCAGGCAGGACTTCTTCCCGTGGAGGGAAGGAGACACCAACCAACCACAAAACCTTCGACCTTGTCCTGCCTACAAGACGTGCACAGATAAAGATGGAGTAGAGATTGAGAGAACAGCCAACCAATGACTGCCCAACTTGACCCAAGCCACACCATGGGAAGGAGCCAACCCTTGACACTGTTAATGGTGCTCTGCCCTGCTTACAGACTGGAGCCTAGCATAACTGTCTCCTGAGAGGACTCATCAGCAGCGGATGGAAACGGATGCAGAGGTCACAGCCAAACATCAGGAGGAGCTTGGGGAGTCTTGTGGAAGAGTAGTAGTTAGGATTGAGGGAGGCAGAGAGGTCAAGGACACCACAAAAAGACCTACGGAGTCAACTTACCTGGGCCTGTGCTGGCTCACAGCACCTGAACCTCCAACCAAAGACCATGCATGGGCTGGACATAGACCCCTACACATTTGTAGCAGATGTGCAGCTTGGTCTTCATGTATATCCCCTACCTAACAATGGAGTTGGGGGCTGTCTCTAACTCTGTTACCTACCTTTGGATCTCCCTCCGCCTAGCTGGTCTGCCTAGTTGGGCCTCAACTAGGGATAGAATGGGCTTACTCCTCCTGCAATTCGATGCACCAGGGTGTGTTGGTATCCATGAGGGACTTACCCTTCTCTGAGAAGTAAAGTGGGTAATGGGGGAGAGGGTTCATGAAGGTGTAACTGGGAGGAGAGGCGAGAGGGAGGCTGTGATCAGGATATAAAGTGAATAAATTAATAAAGAAAAAAGTTCCCAGCACACACACACACACACACACACACACACACACACACACATGCAATAGCTATGGGGTGGGGGCGGAGATATACTAATTAACCTGGTTTAATCATTTACATACAACAAAATGAATAAATGCTTTTTTAAAATTGGGGTCTCATGAAGCCCAGATAGGCCTTTAATTCACTATGCACCCAAGGATGGTCTTGAATTCCTGATCCTCTTAACTTCACCCCCACCCCCAAATGCTAGGATCACAAACATGTTCCAGCACTTCCAGCTGGATGAAATTTTAATGTAGCAAAGTAAAATCTTAAAAATAAAAATATAAAACAAGGGGATGCTGTTAGCGTTCCCAAGGTGCATCTGGCTTTGCAAAGAAATGCTACACTGTATCCAAGCGTGATTACAGCCATCCAGAACCATTTGGATTGGCAGGTGTTTCTGGTGGTTGGTTGGTTGGTTGGTTGGTTGGTGGTTGGTTGGTTGGTTGGTGGTTGGTTGGTTGGTTAGTTGGTGGTTGGTTGGTTGGTTGGTTGGTGGTTGGTTGGTTGGTTGGTTGGTTGGTTGGTGGTTGGTTGGTTGGTTGGTTAGTCAGTTTGATTTTTAGCCTCAGAGCACCTCAAAAGTGTTCTGATGAAAAGGTCAGCAGGGAGAGATTGATTGATTGATCGATTGATTGATCACTTGATTGAATGATCTATCGATTGGTCAGTTTAGAACTGTTTCCCCTGCTTAATGTAATTTATCAAATTACCACAAGTTCCATATTATAGTTAATTTTCAGTTAAGGTCATTTTTACGCAGGTTATGGTAGCACAGAAGCAGGAGGATTTCTGAGTTCGAGGCCAGCCTGGTCTATGGAGCAAATTCCAGGACAGTCAGAGCTGCACAGAAAAACTCTCTCTAAGGAAATAACCAAAAAAATTAAATTTTATTTTGGGAGGTTGGAGAGATGGCTCAGAGGTTAAGAGCACTGGCTGCTCTTCCAGAGGTCCTGAGTTCAATTCCTAGTACCCACACAGTGACTGGCAACCATCTGTAATGGGATCTGATGCCCTCTTTTGGTGTGTCTGAAGACAGCAGCAGTGTGCTCATATATGTAAAATAAATAAATAAATCTTTTTTTAGGAGTATTTTAATGTAATATTTTAAAACCAGAGTGAAGAGGGGTTGGGGATTTAGCTCAGTGGTAGAGCGCTTGCCTAGGAAGCGCAAGGCCCTGGGTTCGGTCCCCAGCTACGAAAAAAAGAACCAAAAAAAAAAAAAAAAACCAGAGTGAAGAAATAACTTCTTTTAAGGAAAGCACGCTACCATTGACATCTGCTGCTTGTGGTACTCAACCCATCTGATATCAACGACACTTTTTAATTTTTTATAATGATTTATTATTTTATGTGCATTGGTGTTTGGACTGCATGTATGTCTGTGTGAGGGTGTCAGATCTTGAAGTTACAGGCAGTTGTGAGCTGCCATGTGGGTGCTGGGAATTGAACATGAGTCTCTTGGAAGAGCAGTCAGTGCTCTTAACCCCTGAGCCATTGCTTCAGATCTCTTTAATTTTTTTTTTATAAATGTAGTTATTTATTTTGTGTATATATGGGGAAAACACATATGGATGAGGGGGAACAACTCTCAAGAGGCAATTCTCTCCTCTCCCTCACTGTTTCTCAAAGATAAGGTTCGTGTCATCGGGCAATCAGAAACCTTTACACACTGAGCCATTTTGCTGGCCCTGCATCACCTCTCTTTGAACTCACTTTGATTCACTGGAGAGCAAGCCGAGTAAGTGGGATGATTTCATTCCCAGTAGCTTCACCTCTCCTCTGTGTCTCTCATTGGGACAGAAGGGAAATAGCCAATGGGGCTGGAGCGCCTAAGCAGATAGGCCTTCCATCGCACCTGACACCAGCTGTTGACTTTGACCATGTCACGTACTTTCCTGTGTTAAATGGGAAGACCGTGCTGACACACAGCTTGCTATGTGGAGAAGTCTAACTGTCCAGTCTGTGTGGTAGCCTGCCATCGTCAGAGATCATGTGGCACAATAGCCTTTCCTCTGACATCTCTGTGCCCAGCTGGGGTTAGCTGCACCAATGGCACACTTGGCAGACAGTATCTTTCAAAAGGGAATCAACTCTCCAATTCATGGTTCATCAGATAATTCCATCTCTTGGGTTAAGAGATCCCTGCTGTGCTGTTTTTAGATGTAAAGATCCAATTTCATTTTTAAATGAGAATTCTGATAGCCCATGAAAATAATTCAAGTGTACCTAGGAAATTCTCCTCATAAGTGTTCCTCACAGGAGGCAATTTAAGGATGGATAAAGAGCACGAGTTTCAGGAGTGAGGCCTGTGGTTGAATTCCAGTCTGTCCTTACTTGACCTGTGGTGAGCACGGAACTTCTCCAAAGCTCAACATCCTTATCTCTAAAAGGATTAGTAGAATATCTACCCTAGCATGTCCTAAAAATGAAACGAGAGGCTGGAGGCATGGCTCCATGGTGAAGAACCAGTATTGGCTGCTCTGCTCTTCCAGAGGTCCTGAGTTCAATTCCCAGCAACCACATGGTGGCTCACAATCATCTGTAATGGGATCCAATGCCCTCTTCTGGTGTGTCTGAAGAGAGGCAGTGATGAGCAATAGAAATTAAAGTGCTTGCCTTTGTGGGGTTTAACTGCAAGTGGAGCAGCCAGGTACACATTTGAGGATTCGAAGATAGCATGGCAGAAGGACTGTTTTGAGTGTGAGTAAAGAAAAAGCAGGAAAGAAGGGGTGCAGTGAGCAAGAGCAGGGATATAGAGGGGCATACATTGTCAGGAAAGAATAAGGCAGAGGAAGATCTCAGACAAGATTAAGTTACAGAAAGTCAGTTGGGGTAGGCCCCAGGAAGATGGAAAGAGAAGAAGGACAGGAAACAAGGCTACAGAGCAAATTATCAAGCATTCAGGAAGGTCTCTGCAACCCATGCTGCAGAATTGGAAGCCTAACAGAATTGGAGCATGAGAATGACATGGCTGAGTTGTCTTTTCAAATAATCACTTCAGTTTCTGTCCAAGAACACATGACAAAATAGCAAAAGCATGAGCTGTGATACCTCTCTGTGATGGATCAGTGACAAGCATTGACAGAGTCCTGGATTCAACCACTAGCACTGGGGAAAAGGGAAGGGAACGGAAGGGAAGGAAGGGAAGGGAAGGGAAAATGGAAGAGGAAAGAGAAGGGACGAGAAGAGAAGGGAAGAGAAAGGAGTGGATGGGAGTGAATGGGAGTGGACAGGAAGAGAGAGGAGGGAGGGGAGGGAAATAGCCAGTGCTGCCACAGTTAAAGGAGGGTCAGCCTCCTCCAAGGTTCCAAGGGTTCCAAGATCACCATCAGCTTTCCCAGCAGTCAAACAGCATATGCCTGCTAGTGGTGTGAACAAGATCATATGATGAGAGATAGGATGTCATAGTATAGAAATGATAGATCTAAGGAGTTTTTGCTAAGGTCATTATTTCATATGAGATTCACTCACCTTACCTGAAGCGAATTCTAAATAATAGGGCTACTCTAAATAGAATAAGTCCCCAAGATGAGAAGGAATTGGTGACAAGAGGCCAGTCTGTAATTGCAATGGTTAACATGATGGAGGGAGGAAGCCATGAATATTGAACCGTGAAAGAGAGCAAGGGGTTGAATATAGTAAAAGACCAGTTGCTAGGTGGTCTGGTATACAAGAACAGATTGAATTTAAGGACACTACTATAGAATGATGTTGCTTAGTGGTTTTTAAGAGCTTGGGACAAAGTTAAGGAGGCAGCGGGAATCCTCATTTACAAAGATTATACAAGGCTCTGAAGAAGCCTTCACTAATTTATTTTACAATTAGTGTCTGTAGCATGTCATACAGGTGAAGGCAGGTACAAGATAGAATGAGGCCTGCCATTGGAGGAGAAGGAAGAATGGACAGCAGAAAAGTTTGAGGGAAGAGGAGGAGACTGAAATGGAAGGAGGCTGGAGAGGAAGTCGTCAAGAGAACATGGAGGTAGATATTAAGATTCCACTCTGTATTTTTACAGGTCATTACGAATGTTCCTAAGGGATGGATGTGTATAGGGCTTTGTATGTTTAGGTGGGCAATTATATCTTCTCAATTGGATCAGAGGTTATTGTGTTGTGTGTTCTTTCTTGTGGTGAATTAAGTTTAAGAGAGTATGTGGCAGCTGGGATACTAAGCCACTACGGAATTGAGATGTATATTTCTGGGAACTGGATGGGTAGAGAGATTGCTGCCAGGCTCAGAGAGGGACCATTGACAGTGTATTATGGGATGGAGCAAAGCGGGTGAGAGGCGTTGCTACCAGATATCTTGGGGCACTGTAGTGCCAGACCTAATGGGGGTGAAAGACGGCATTTTATTTTTTATATTTTACAACAGCAAGTGTCAGATGTGAATAAAGTTGTATCAGACCCTGATGTAAGACAGGTGTTAATAGAGACCTTGGCATATGAAAATTTGAATACCAAAGGCATTAAAAGTTCAAGCAGTGCCTAAGGACAAGTGGATAAGGGATACGACCAATATCCACACGCACCAAGCTAATAAAAACTTGTCCAGTGCTCCAGTTGCAGAAAATACAATCATTTGCAAAGAGACTGAGACCAAGTGACTAAAAATCTCAGATATTAAAATGCCTGGTGCTTTACTGCAACAAAATTATGAACAAGGCCATCTCTAAGGGCAATGGTTTGTTTTGTTTTAAGATTTATTTATTTATTTTATGTATTAGAGCACACTGTTTCATTCAGACACACTAGAAGAGGATATCTGATCCCATTACAGGTGGTTGAGAGCCTCCATGTGGTTGCTGGGAATTGAACTTAGAACCTCTGGTAGAACAGTCAAGTACTCTTAACCACAGAGCCATCTCTCCATCCCAGGTAATGGTTTTTCCTAAATGTAAACCAGTGAGAAGACCTAGGGTTCCAGGTGTGAGCAAGCGGTGTGAGATGGGTTTCCATTGGCCCAATGACTCTAGGTCCAAAAGAGATATTCAAGGTAATTTCTTACACTCGGGAAACAGCCTTAACAAAAAGTATGAGCTGTTTCCAGACGAGTAGTAATATGCATCTTATTCTATCCCCAAAACTCAATGTTATAAAATAGCCCTTTGCCCTCAGGAACAGTAGGCATGATCTTGAGAAGGGGTGGATTGACTCCCCAGGGACTCATTGTGCATGCAGGCTCTATAGATGAAGATTTCAAATAAGACACTAGAGTTATGAACGGTGTAAAATGCAGGAGATGTGGTTGCCCAGCACCTCTGTCAAAGACAATGCTGCTCCAGTAGGAAGATGAGCATCTCCTGAAAACCTTGGCCACTAACCCAAAAAGCCCTTAGTTCATTGAAAATACCATGGTTTATAATTTCCCACTACACCCAACATAATCAATGGCCTAAAGCAGAATGGAGGAAATGTAGTGACAGTTCTGGATTTTTGGTTTCTTTTTTGAAAGCACAGAAATACTATAAGAAAGTGTTTTTATTTTAATCCCAGGTATGGAGATATACGGCTGTTTCAGACTGACTGCAACAGCTTTGCCGTCTGCTTCGGCAGAGGCATGGTTTTCCCACGCACTTAGTTTCTGAAATTGCGTGACATTTGGAATTCTGGGAACTTTTCAGAGGGTATTTGAATGCTAGAGCCCCAGTAGGCAGGTTTGGTGGTTGGTGGTTGTTCAGGGGTGTTGGTTACAGTTTATCAGTGGCCTTGCTCAGAGGAAAAAGGAAAGAAATTAGGGTTAGGCATCTGTATGTGTGTGTGTGTGTGTGTCTCTGTTTCTGTCTCCCCTTCTATTTTTCTTTCTCTCCTATCTAGTGATAGGCAGTGAAATGGGGAGGGGGGTTGGAGTGGAATAAGGGTGGGAAAAGGAAAACCCCACAGAGTAGCAAAGACATCATTCAGAATGCAGCATAGTTACTACTGACTGCTTCAACAAATTACAGAAAGAATCCAGAGAAAATGAAGAACACGAGAAGGTAAAAATGTCTAGTCTGACCAGAAAAGAGAATATATATACATATATGTGTATACATATGTGTGTTTGTGTGTGTGTAGCCTACAACTATATATATTATACATATACGTATACATATAGTTGTAAGCAAAGCAATTGGGAGCAAAGAATATGCAGTTGTTAAAGAGACTATTAGAGAAACATTGTAATTTGCATTGGGAAGCAAATGACTTGAAGGGAAGACTCATCAAAGGCTCTAGGCTATGAAATTGAAAACCCTTTTGAAAGACCTGCCTTTAAAACAGGGCCAGGGAGATGGTTCTGTGTATGCAAGTGTAAGGACCTGAGTTTGGATGTCCACAGCCCATGTCAAAAAAAAAAAAAAAAAAAAAAACTACTCACGGCAACGTGTGCTTTAACACTTTAACACCAGCCCTGGGGAGGCAGAAACCTGGATCCCTGGATATCACTAACCAACCAGACTAGTTGGTGAGGGCCAGGTTCAGTGAGAGACCCTGTCTCAAAAGCTAACATGGAAAGTAATAGGGGAAGACACCGGACATCAGAGCTTGCCCTCCACATGTGCACATATAAGTACATGGTTGCATGTGTGCATATGCACACATGCAAGGCCGAAATAGGATGCTGTTGCCATCCTCAATGGCTCTCCACCCCACTGCCTTGAGATGGTGTCCCACCAAACTGGACACTCATGGTTTTGGCTAGACTGCCTGGAACATGAGCTCTCAGCACATCTCTCAATGCTGGGGTTACAGGCACACACAGTCATACCTAGTGTTTTCATGATGCTAAGGTTTCAGACTCAGGTCCCCATGCTTGCACAGCAAGCAATCTTACACATGGAACTAGCTCAGTCAGGTATTGATTTACTTCATTTTATTTTGTGTTGTCTTAGTTACTGTTCTATTGTTTTGAAAAGACAGCATGACCAAGGCAACTCAGAAAACAGAGTATTGGGCAGTCAGTGGCAGGAACCTCCTTGGTCCAGCCTGCGCCTGGAACTGAACTGGACTGGTCACACAGCGATCTGTACGCAAATCCTGTGGGGGACAAAGCTAGACCCTCAGAAGTGTGGAGAAGAGAGGAGAATGCTCTCTGCCCACATTCCTGACCCAAGAGGAAATTGCCTAGTGCCATCTGTGCCTCCTGGGCACAGAGATCTAGGAGCAGTCAGGGGCAGGACCATTCATAGGTTTCTGCCTATGCCAAGAGCTGAGAGCCAGTCACCAGGAGCACCTACACACCTGAGAGCAGAGCTCTCTGTTCCCAGACCTTGCTCAAAGAAAACAGGTCTACAGGAGTGCTGACACACAGGCTTACAGTAGGGTCAAGCCACTGTCAGAGACAGCAAGACAAGTTACCACAAGAGACAACCTGATGCCAAAGACATGTGCAGGAACCTAAGCAACAGAAATCAAGACTCCTTGGCATCATCAGAGCCCAGCTCTACCACCAAAGCAAATACTGGATATCCAAACACACTGGAAAAGCAAGGTTTAGATATAAAATCACATTTTATGATGATGATGGAAGATTTTTAAGAAAGACATAGATAACTCCCTTAAAGAAATACAGGATAATACAAGTAAACAAATAAAACCTTAAAGAGGAAACACAAAAATTCTTTAAAGAATTACAGGAAAACACAAATAAACAGGTGAAGGAATCGAACAAGACAGTTCAGGATTTAAAAATGGAAATGGAAACAATAAAGAGAGTACAAAAGAAGACAACCCTGGAAATAGAAAACCTAGGGCAAAGATCAGGAGCCATAGATGCAAGCATCGCCAACAGAATACAAGAGATAGAAGAAAGAATCTCAAGGGCAGAAGATAACATAAAAAACATTGACACAACCATCAAAGATAATGTAAAACACAAAAAGCTCCTAGCACAAAACATCCAGGAAATCCAGGACACACTGAGAATATCAAACCTAAGGATAATAGGTAGAGAAGAGAGTGAAGACTCCCAACTTAAAGGGCCAGGAAATGTCTTCAACAAAATTATAGAAGAAAACTTCCTTAACCTAAAGAAAGACATGCCCATAAACATACAAGAAGCATACAGAACTTCAAACAGATTGGACCAGAAAAGAAATTCCTTCTGTCACATAATACTCAAAATACCAAGTGCACAAAACAAAAAGAATATTAAAAGCAGTAAGGGGAAAAGGTCAAGCAACATATAAAGGGAGACTTATCAGAATTACACCAGACTTCTCACCAGAGACTATGAAAGCCAGAAGATCCTGGACAATGTCATACAGACCCCAAAAGAACACAAATGTCAGCCCAGGCTACTAAATCCAGCAAAACTCTCAATTAATATAGATGGAGAAACTAAGATATTACATGACAAAACCAAATTTACACAATATCTTTCTACAAATCTAGCCCTACAAAGGATAATAGATGGAAAACTCCAACACAAGGAAGGAAACTACACCCTAGAAAAAAGCAAGAAAGTAATCTCCTTGCAACAAAGTCTAAACAAGAGACACACACAAACATAATTCCACCTCTAACAATGAAAATAACAGGAAGCAACAATCACTATTCCTTAATATCTCTTAACATCAATGGACTCAATTTCCCAATAAAAAGACAGACTAACAGATTGGGTATGTAAAGAGGACCCAGCATTTTGCTGCATACAAGAAACACACCTCAGAGACAAAGACAGACACTACCTCAGAGTAAAAGGCTGGAAAACAACTTTCCAAGCAAATGGTCCGAAGAAACAAGCTGGAGCAGCCATTCTAATAGCGAATAAAATCGACTGACAACCAAAAGTCACCAAAAAAAGACAAGGAAGGACACTTCATAGTCATCAAAGGAAAAATCCACCATGATGAACTCTCAGTCCTAAATATCTATTCTCCAAATGCAAGGGCACCTACATTCATAAAAGAAACCTTACTAAAGCTCAAAGCACACATTGCACTTCACACAATAATAGTAGATTTCAACACACCACTCTTATCAATGGACAGATCATGGAAACAAATTAAACAGGGACATAGAGAAACTAACAGAAGTTATGAACCAAATGGATTTAACAGTTAATTATAGAACACTTCATCCTAAAATGAAAGGATACGCCTTCTTTTCAGCACCTCATGGTACCTCCTCCAAAACTGACCATATAATCAGTCACTAAAGAGACTTCAACAGATACAGAAAGATAGAAATAATCCTGTGCATCCTATCAGATCACCACAGACTAAGGCTGGTCTTCAGTAACAACAAAAATGACAGAAAGCCCACATATACATGGAAGTTGAACAATGCTCTACTCAAGGATAACTTGATCAAGGAAGAAATAAAGAAAGAAATTAAAGACTTCTTAGAATTTAATGAAATGAAGGCACAACATACCCAAACTTATGGGACACAATGAAAACAGTGCTAGAGGAAAACTCATAGCTCTGAGTACCTGCAGAAAGAAACAGGAGAGAACATACAGCACCAGCTTAACAACACACATAAAAGCTCTAGAACAAAAAGAAGCAAATACACCCAGGAGTAGAAGGCAGGAAATAATCAAACTCAGGGCTGAAATCAACCAAGTAAAAACAGAAAGGACTATACAAAGAATCAACAAAACCAGGACATGGTTCTTTGAAAAAAAAATCAACAAGATAGATAAAGCCTTAGCCAAACTAACCAGAGGGCACAGAGAGTGTATCCAAATTAACAAAATTAGAAATAAAAAAGGAGACAAAGCAACAGAATCTGAAGAAATTCAAAAAATGACCAGATCCTACTACAAGGCTATATTCAACAACACCAGAAAATCTGGAGGAAATGGACAATTTTATAGACAAATGCCAGGTACTGAAGTTAAATCAGTAACAATAAACCATCTAAACAACCCCATAACTCCTAAAGAAATAGAAACAGTTTTTAAAAGTCTCCAAGCCATCTTAGAAAGGACTGAAAGAGCTTGAAGGGGCTTGAGACCCCATACGAACAACAATGCCAACCAACCAGAGCTTCCAGGGACTAAGCCACTACCCAAAGACTATACATGGACTGACCTTGGGCTCCAACCTCATAGGTAGCAATGAATAGCCTAGTAAGGGCACCATTGGAAGAGGAAGCCCTTGGTCCTGCTAAGACTGAACCCCAGTGAACGTGATTGTTGGGGGAGGGCGGTAATGGGGAGGGTGGGGAGGGAAGCCCTTATAGAAGGGGAGGGGAGGGTTAGGGGATGTTGGCCTGGAAACCGGAAAGGAATAACAATCTAAATGTAAATAAGAAATACCCAAGTTAATAAAGATGAAAAAAAGTCTCAAACCAAAAAAGAGCCCAGGATCAGATTGGTTTAGTGCAGAATTCTATCAGACCTTCATAGAAGACCTCATACCAATACTCTCCAAACTATTCCACAAAATAGAAACAGATAGAGCACTACAAAATTCCTTCTATGAAGCCACAATTACACTTATACCTAAACACACAAAGACCCAACAAAGAAAGAGCACTTTAGAACAATTTCCCTTATGAATGCAATGCGAAAGTACTCAAAATTTTTGAAAACTGAATCCAAGAAGGATCATCCATCATGATCAAGTAGGCTCCATCCCAGGGATGCAGGGATGGTTCAATATATGGAAATCCATCAATGTAATCCACTATATAAAAAAAACTCAAAGGGAAAAAAAAACACATGAACATTCCATTAGATGCTGAGAAAGCATTTGACAAAATTCAATCATGATAAAAGTCCTAGAAAGATCAGGAATTCAAGGCCCATACCTAAACATAGTAAAAGCAATATACAGCAAACCAGTAGCTAACATTAAACTAAATGGAGAGAAACTTGAAGAAATCCCACTAAAATCAGGGACTAGACAAGGCTGCCCACTCTCTCCCTATTTATTCAATACAGTACTCGAAGTCCTAGCCAGAGCAATCAAACAACAAAAAAAGATCAAAGGGATATGAATTGGAAAGGAAGAAGTCAAAATATCACTATTTGTAGATGATATGATGTATACTTAAGTGACCCCAAAAGTTCCACCAGAGAACTACTAAACCTGATAAACAACTTCAGCAAAGTGGCTGGATATAAATTTAACTCAAACAAATCAGTAGTCTTCCTCTACTCCAAGGACAAACAGGCTGATAAAGAAATTAGGGAAATGACACCCTTCACAATAGTCACAACTAACATAAAATACCTTGGTCTGACTTTAACCAAGCAAGTGAAAGATCTCTATGACAAGAACTTCAAGTCTCTGAAAAAAAAAGTTGAAGAAGATATCAGAAGATAGAAAGACCTCCCATGCTCATGGATTGGCAGAATTAATATAGTCAAATTGGCCATTTTGCCAAAAGCAATCTACAAACTCAATGCAATCCCCATCAAAATTCCAACTCAATTCTTCATAGAGTTAGAAAGAGCAATTTGCAAATTAATTTGGAATAACAAAAAACCCAGGATAGTGAAAACTATACTCAACAATAAAAGAACTTCTGGGGGAATCACCATCCCTGACCTCACACTGTATTACAGAGCAATAGTGATAAAAACTGTATGGTGTTAGTACAGAGACAGGTAGGTAGATCAGTGGAATAAAATTGAAGACCCAGAAATGAACCCACACACCTATGATCACTTGATCTTTGACAAAGGAGCTAAAACCATCCAATGGAAAAAAGATAGCATTTTCAACAAATGGTGCTGGTTCAACTGGAGGTCACCATGTAGAAGAATGCAAATCAATCCATTTTCCTGTACAAAGCTTAAGTCCAAGTGGATCAAGGACCTCCACATCAAACCAGATACACTCAAACTAATAGAAGAAAAAATGGGGAAGAATCTCGATCACATGGGTACTGGGGAAATTTTCCTGAACAAAACACCAATGGTTTATGCTCTAAGATCAAGAATTAACAAATGGGACCTCATACAACTCCAAAGCTTCTGTAAGGCAAAAGACCCTGTCATTAGGACAAAATGGCAACCAACAGATTGGGAAAAGATCTTTAACCCTCTACATCTGATAGAGGGTTAAAATCCAAAATATACAAAGAACTCAAGAAATTAGACTCCAGAGAATCTTATAACCCTATTAAAAACGGGGTACAGAGCTAAACAAAGAACTCTCAGCCGAGGAATATCAAATGTCTGAGAAGTAACTAAAGAAATGCTCAACATCCTTAGTCATCAGGAAAATGCAAATCAAAACAATCTTAAGATTTCCCCTCATACCACTCAGAATGGCTAAGATAAAAAAAACAAAACAAAACAAAACAAAACAAAAAAAACTTAGAGGACAGCAGATGCTGGCGAGGATGTGGAGAAAGAGGAACACTCCTCCATTGTTGGTGAGATTGCAAACTGGTACAACCACTCTGGAAATCAGTCTAGAAATTCCTCAGAAAATTAGACATTCCACTATCTGAGGACCTAGCTATATCTCTCCTGGGCATATACCCAAAAGATGCTCCAACATACTACAAAGACACATGCTCCACTATGTTCATAGCAGCCTTATTTATAATAGCCAGAAGCTGGAAAGAACCCAGATGCCCTTCAACAGAGGAATGGATACAGAAAATGTGGTACATCTACACAATGGAGTACTACTCAGCTATCAAAAACAAAGACTTCATGAAATTAATAGGCAAATGGACAGAACTAGAAAATATCATCCTGAGTGATGTAACCCAATCACAGAAAAACAAACATGGTATGCACTCACTGATAAGTGGATATTAGCCCAAAAGCTCGAATCACCCAAGTCCACATAAAGCTCAAGAAGAAGGAGGAGGAGAGGCCGAGAACCCATGGCAGGAAAATGGAGGCTGATTTAAAGATCTCACTCTGTGTATTTACAGGTTGTTATCAGTGTTCTTAAGGGATGGATGGTACTGGGCTTTGTATGTTTAAGTGGGCAATTATATCTTATCAATTGGATCTAAGATTATTGTGTTGTGTGTTCTTTTATGTGAGGGTTCGAGTGTAGGAAAGTGTGCAGCAGCTGGAGACACTGGGCTGCCACGGCAAAGTTGGGATGTGTTTCTGCCAAGATATCTAGCAGATATCTTGGGGCACCACAGTGCAGGACCTAGTGGGGTAAAAGACAACCGTACTTTTTTTATTTTTATTTTGTATTTTTACAACAACAGATGGAGAACTAATGTGTGGGCAAGAATCCACTAGTAATCCTAAGAGTTGAGAGAAAGTTTTTATTTTTTAAGTAAGAGGAGGCTGGCACCATGTTAAGTCATGTGATATCTCAAGGGCGGGAATTCAAAGAAAGAAACGGGGAAGTAGCCCAGGCTGGCAGGCTGTAGGTCCCCTACTGTATGATAAGTAATGGCAACTCAAGAGAGTTAGAGATTAAAAGCTGCTTTTTAAACAAAGTTGTTTAGAAAGTCTTTCAGGATACTCATAATTCTTTTTAATGCGGGCTCCACAGGAATTTTGGGTTGAAAACCTAGTTAGACAAGTTACTTCTTAATTACAGGTATTATTAAAAGGTGATTAAGTTTGTTTTTAGAAAGAATAAAGAGATTACCTGAATCAGATGGGGATTTTCATCCACAGTTCAGAACTTAGATAGGGAAAAATTAGTCACTACCTCCAAGTAGAGAGTTGTGATGAATGTCTGTAACACCAGGCAGAGTGAATGCAGACATATATTATAGAAGTTATTAAGGTTAAAGAAAAATCTGTGGCTCTGGGTAGAGAGCTTAACAGATAGATATATTTTGGGTTAAAGTCCTGAGTTTTAAGTTGCTTATTGGTATTAGAATTGATAGAAGGTGTTTAGGTTTGTTTTAAGGAGAGTACAGAGATTACCTGAATCACGTGGGGATTTTCATCCATGGTTCGGAACTTAGGGAAAAATTAGTCACTGACTCCAAGTAGAGTATTGTGATATTTACAAGTTATTAAGTTTAAGTAAAAATCTGTGGCCCGGGGTAGAGAGCTTAACAGATGGATATATATTTAGGTTATTCAGGTTAAAGAAAAATCTGTGGCTCCAGGTAGAGAGCTTGACAGAATGAAATATTTTGGGCTAAAGTCCTGGTTTGATACATTACTTGTTGATATTAGAATTGATAAAAGGTGTTTAGTTTGTTTATGAATTACCCCGCTAAAGGCCATATGGCTCGTTGATGCCGGCTAGCGAGGGTTTGTGGTTACTTTTGATAATTACCACAACAGGAAGCTTGAATTCTCTTAACGTGGGCTCCACGGGAATTTTGGGTTCATTTCCTGATATCATAGAGTACAAAAGCCTATCGGGCTCATTGTTTAGCTTGCTTCCCTTTTTAAAAAATTGTTTAATCTTCATAATGGGTGTGAGTTTGAGTTTTATGGTTATATTATTACTCTGGGAGAGAGTGCAAGATACAAGCTTTTCTGGTTACAGACTAAGGAACACAGTATTTTGGGAGAAAGATTTTGTCTTTGTGTTTTTAAAAAGTGTGATTAGACGCTGGAAACCTCACAGAGTCATACTGATCAGATTTGATAGAGGTAGACCACCTGAAAAAAATTGATTCAGGAGAATCAAACAAAAAGATATCTCAATTCTAAACTTTTGTCTTGAGAGTTGTATTTTACAGAGTGTGCCTACTTGGAATCCTGGTCTCAAGGATTTTCAGCTGGGTCCAGTCAGGACACATCGGCTACAGCATTTGCTTCATTCTTCCTACCCCCTTACCCCCAAGGATATCTCAATGTCCATGTACAGCTTGAAGAAGTTATGGAGGAGTCGTTGCCCCAATTCCCTAGACTTTTGGGGGGCTGGAAGTGGTTATTCTAAAGTTGTTTTTATGAGGAATTTAAAATTGATTGTAATTTAACAGGGAGGAATTAGCTAGATTGAGTTGTACAGTCATAATCTCATTTGGTAACTAAGCTAAAATCATATCTTTGCTTTAATATAGAATTCATTTGTTAAAAGAGTTTAAAAGTACAATGTTTAGAGCCAGTCCTTCTAATGATGTCATTACAAACGTCTGAGGTGATTACACCTGTGAGTTAAAGGCCAACTAGGAAATTCGAGTTGATTACACCTGTGAGTTAAGGGCCAACTAGCAAATTCATGGCTCTGACTTTGTGAGAGTACTATCAAGACAATATTAAGATATAAAGACAACAGTCCAGATTGTCTTATATAGATAGATGGTTTTCAAAAACATCAGAAACCCACAAAATTTGAGATTTAAAGTTATTTATCTCTTGTTGAGACATATCTGCTCCTAATAGTTCCCCTTTGGCGGATTTAATGAAGAATTTGAACATCTCTACCTCCAGGTGAGGCAATACTTTGTGGCTAGGCAGCCACTGGGCAGAAACTGCCTGTTTCATCTGCAGACTATGCTGTCCAGAAAAGGACAAATTATGCAGAGTAGTTGACTGATAAACTCTGCCAAGACAGGGTGATCTGCCCTTCAAAATCTGCATTTCAAGAGTCTGTCAGTTGATTTTGGGCCAGAAGGCTGAAGACTTGAGCTCACATGTTGCTAACAGGGGACTGTGCTAGTGGAGATTTGTCTCTACAACCTCTCAGTTCTGGAAGCCATGTTAGGCTTCCTTTGTGTATAGATATTTGGTCATTCTCAGATTTCTGATGGGATTGAAGACTGATTATAGTTTCATAGCCTATCAGGCTGTTTAACTCTGGAAATACATATTTTATTAGATAGTTATCAGATAGTATACAAGCTAGCCAAGATATAATATAGATCCTAAGCCTTTCTTAAGCTGGGATGGATAACTAAATGTTCTGTTTAACTGATATAGTGTTGGACTGGGTGTTAGCTATATTTTATGCTTTTAATTACAAAATGATAATAGTTGTACTCAGCTTATATTTGAGAGAAAAGTTTTGTTTTTAATTAGACTAAAAGGGTGAAATGTGGGATGATGTTACAGGTGAGGCAGGAACAAAATAGAAGGAGGCCTGTCATTGGATGAGAAGGAAGGATGGGCGGGAGAAAAGTTTGAAGGAAGAGGAGGAGCCTGGAACAAAGAGAGAGGAAGAGAGGAGGAGGAGAGGCCAAGAAGCCGTGGCAGGACAATAGAGGCTGACGTAAAGATCTCACTCTGTGTATTTACAGGTTGTTATCAATGTTCTTAAGGGATGGATGGGCTTTGTATGTTTAAGTAGGCAATTATATCTTATAAAATAGAAAAAAAAAAAAAAAAAAAGCTCAAGAAGAAGAATGACCAAAATGTGGATGTTTCACTCCTTCTTAAATGGGGAACAAAAATATTCATAGGAGGGGATATGGAGCAGCGACTGAAGGTACAGCCATTCAGAGCCTGCCCCACATGTGGCCCATATTTATACAGTCACCAAGACTAGATAAGATTGATGAAGCTAAGAAGGGCATGCTGACAGGAACCAGATATAGATCTCTCCTGAGAGACACAGCCAGAGCATGTCAAATACAGAGGCGAATGCTAGCAGCAAACCACTGAACTGAGAACAGGACTCCATTGGGGGAATTAGAGAAAGGATTGAAAGAGCTGAAGGGGCTTGCAACCCCATAAGAACAACAATGCCAACCAACCAGAGCTCCCAGGGACTAAACCACTACCCAAAGACTATACATGGTCTCACCCATGGCTCTGACTGCATATGTAGCAGAGGAAGGTCTTGTTGGGCACCAATGGAAGGAGAAGTCCTTGGTCCCGCCAAAGTTGGGGAAATGTCAGGGGGGCATGAATAGGGATTGGATGGGGAGGGTATCACCCTTATAGAAGAAGAGGAGGGGGATGGGATAGGGGGCTTATGTCTGGAAACTGGGAAAGGGAATAACATTTGAAATGTAAATTTAAAAAAATCTAAAAAGAAAGAAAGAAAGAAAGAAAGAAAGAAAGAAAGAAAGAAAGAAAGAAAGAAAGAAAGAGAAAACAGCATTTATTTGGGGCCTTGTTTACAATTTCAGAGTTTATGATCATCATTGTAGGAAGCATATAGAGATGGCACTGGATAACTAGCTAAGATCCCTACATCCTGATCTGCAGGTGAAGAACGATTGGTCCTATTGTGGTCTTTCAAAACCTCAAAGCTCAGCCCCACTGACAAACTTCCTCCAAACAGGGCCATACCCTCAATCCTCCCCAAAGAGTTCCAATAACTGGGGACCAAGAATTCAGATATATGAGCCTATAAGGGCCGTGCTCACTCAAACCTCCACATTCTACCCCCTGGACTCCATAGGCTTGTGTCCATATCATAATGTAATGTCTATGTAGTTTGACTTCAAAAGTCCCCATTGTCTTTCACAGTCTCAAGACTCCTTAAAACTTTAACGTCCAAAGTGTCTTTAGAGAGTCAAGGCAATCTGTTCACTGTAACCCCACGTAAAAGCAAAAATAGCAAATCATATCGTTTCAATATACAATGGTACAGAATATACATTACCATTCCAAAAGGGAAGAAAGGGAACATAGTGAAGAAATATTGAACCAAACCAAAAACAAAAACCACCAGCAGGTGATAGTAGCACATACCTTTACTCCTAGCCCTTGGTAGGCAGAGGCAGTCAGATCTGAGTTCAAGGCCAGCGTGCTCTCTGTGGTGGGTCTCCAACACAATCTAGGCTTTCATCTTCACAGCTTCATGTAATACCCTCTCTGGGCCTCTATGCAGGGATGCTCCTGCCACACACATGGCTTTGCTTAACCACAGAAGAATCCACAACCCCTTTCCTGTATCTGCCTTGATAAAGCCAGAATCACTTATCTGGAACCTGGTCCCCTTTTTAAGTTACGTTTGTACCAGCTTTCTGTTGTTGATGATTTCCTTTGCTGCATAAGCTTTTCTTTAATTCCTTTTCACAGGCTGTAAACTTCACTGGGTGGGGTCTTACCACCCCTTATTAAGACAACCTTTCCTCTATTCCATTTTGAATCAGGCCTTTCTTTAAGCTTCTCATCTCCTTGAGCTCAGGACTTAGGGTGCAATTTTAATTTTTTCAAAACCTATTTTTAATGACGAGTTTTAAATACTTTAACCTCTCTTTTTGCTCCTCAGCCACCAAAGGTAGTGGGAAAGAAAGGATACAGGAGAGGTGGACCTGTTTAGAAAAGTTCTTTGGAGCAGCTCCCATCTGTGTCATCTGGAAATCTTAGCAGTTTAGTTTGTAGGTTGGTAGTGGCAGCTCGATCCACTCATGGATACAGTAGTAACCTAGTAGAGTCAGGACAGCAAACAGGAATCAGCAGCAGTGGCACTACCTAGCAGAGACAGCCAGGCCTCAGTCTCAGCTTTAGTCAGCAGGAAGGACCAACAGTAACGACAGGAGAAGTTCTCGGCTGTTCCTCTCTCAGGGAAATGAAGATCAGCAAAGACATAAGATCCACAAGCGTTGCACAGTTAGCTGTACCAGCAAGCCAAACTCTGTCCCTGTCACTCTGTGGAGTCCTATTTATACCCTCCAAACATCACGTGTCCTCCACATGCCTTGCCTCACCGCATGCATCTGTCCCAGTTGCCAATTAACGTGAGTCCAAGAAAGCAGCAAGAAACTGCAGCACTCCACCGGATTTTTTGGTGTGTTTCTCTCTATGGAGTTCTGACAAGTGCAGCTCAGCTATGCAGTGAAAGGTAGACCAGTACATGTGTGTTGTTAGCAAAGAATCCATCATCACGTGTCCTTTCACATGCTTGCTTTAGCAGAACATCCTCTCTCCTGTGTCTGCTTCAGTGAAATGTTCTCCAGGAGTCTGCCTTAGTCTTTCACCTGTGTCCACTTTAGCTAAACATTCCTTCACGTGTTTGCCCCAGCAAAATGCCATCCAACTGACTTTCCAAAGAACCCTTACGTTTCCACTTTATTAGAATCTTGCCCAGAAAAAAACACTCACTCCCTTAATTTGAATCAGACCTTTCTTTGGCTTTTTGTCTCCTTGAGATCAAAATTTGGCTCTAACCTGATATTTCCTGCTGGTCTTTTTATCCTCAACTGTACATTTTGCATTTCTCTTGGTCCCTCTTTTTTTTTTTCATTATAGTCTGAGTAAGATATGCAGTCAATATTAGGCTGTCTTGAAATCTCCTCTGCCAATGATATTAGTCTCCAGCATATGATGTAGACTCCAGTGTATTTTTAGGACAAGGGCAAAAAGCAGCCACATTCATTACCAAAATATCAGAATAACAGTCTCTAGGTCAGCTGATAAGGACCTGATGTAGCAGAATAAACTCCATTTTGTTCTAAAGACTCCACTCTAAGTTAACTTCCCTCTAGAGAGGCATGGACAATAAAGAGACTAAAAGCATCAGGACATATTTTACCTTGTGCTTTAAACTCTATTTTACACTGCTGCCCTTGGAGAAAGCTACTGTCCTTGAAGTGATATGGTCCCCACCCTTGAGGTCTGAGAAAAATCATGAAATGTCCCTGACAGTAACAAAACAGACACAGCAGCTGCAGCTAACTAATAACAACAGAGTGGGCTAAGCAAACATAATAAGTCTTTGCCAGGTCAAGTTGCCCCTTTGTAGATGTGTGGTCTCTCCTTGTGATCTGAACAAACACTATGAGTTTAAAGGTTAACATTCCTTCATCCATTTACCCAATATGTAACACCAAGGCTTGGAAGCCCCAGATTGCAAAATTTTCCTATATAAACCCTAAGCCCCTAGACCTGAGCATCACTTTTCTAACCTCTTGCACATGGAGGGTTTGTGATCCAAACTCAAGCTTGAATAAAGACTCTCTTGTGCTTGAATCAGAGTTGTAGTTCCTGGTGATTTCTTTGGGATTTTTACAATCTAGGCACAACATTTCCCCTCTGAAACCTCTTAAGTTGGACCTTCCCAGTCCACATCTCCCTTCTGTCTTCAATGCTCCTATTATGATGGTCTATTAAGCTCTGCTTAAAGCTTTCAGCTTCTTTTCTAATCCAAAGTTCCAATGTCTTCTATGTTTCTCTAACAGTCAGCATACCTCAGTCCCTAGTACCAACTTCTTAGTCAGTGTTCTATCACTGTAAAGAGACACTATGACCAAGGTGACCCTTATTAAAAACAAAAAAACTTTCAGTCAGGGGCTTGCTTATAATTTTAGAGGACTAACCCATGATCATGTTGGCAGGAAGCAGAGAATCATGGCACTGGAGAAATAGCTGAGAACTTTTCATCTTAACCCAAACCAGTGAGGAACCTGCCTGACTTCATTTTGAAGACAGGACCCATTACGTTGTATGTTAAAAATAAGTTTCCATGTCCTGTAAGAGCTGAGCTTCTGTTTTTAAGTCTCTGCTTCCTGAAACCTAAACTGCCCCTACCTCTGACCATGGTTTGTTTTTGAGAACACCCTAGCCCTCTCTAAGCACTCCTCCAGTTAGTGACCGCATGGTTGTAGCTAGGGTTTTGTTGCTATTTTGTTTTGGTTTTGAATGGAAAAAAGGAATGAAAAGAAAGGAGGTATGGTAGAAGAGAAAGTTTATTACAGATTTGTGGGTGAGCACAGCCAGAGGCAGACACATCCGGGAGAGTTCAGAGTGGTCATGACTTTAAACTATGTGGGGAGATGGGAGGGAAAGGGAGAGAGGGGGACCAAGAATAGCAACCAAGAGGTCAAAGATACAAAAAAGGGGGAAGGGGGTAACCAAAATGTTTGGATGATACAAAGAAAAGTCTCTGGAGAAGGGCTGCCCAACCTCTGGACTAGAGAGTTTAGGGTAGAGAGTGAGGTATGCCAGTTAAACTGTAACACGTAGGAACTGAGGGATGCTGGGAGAACCTGGAGGCCAGGTCCACTTTGATATATTAGATAGACACTTCGTCTACTTGTACAGGGCTTGAACCTTAACAGTTCTGATTTGGTTTGGTTTGGTTTGGTTTGGTTTGGTTTGGTTTGGTTCAGCTTGGATAGGATTGGATTGGATTGGTTGGTTGGTTGGTTGGTTTGGAGTGGCATTGCTTGCTTTGGTTTGCTTTGGTTTGGTTGGTTGGTTTGTTTGTTGTTTGGGGGTAGAGGGTATTGTTGTTGCTGTTTTATTTTGGTTTTTGAGATTTTTCTGTACTTCTTTATTGCTCCATTCTTTCCCTTCTGTAAACAAGCTTTGCAATTACTACTCATAATTTTACTCCTAAGATAAAAGGTGCCCTAAGAAACAAGGCTCAAGGCTCGCTCTCTCTCTCTCTCTCTCTCTCTCTCTCTCTCTCTCTCTCTCTCTCTCCCAACTTAGAAGGCCATTTAGAAGTCACTGGTCAGCTCTCAGGTGCACCACAATAAAAATCAAGCTTGCTTCAAAGTTGCTCTAAAATGTGGTAGAGATTTTATTCTCACCCAGTGGAATTAACAGCAGCAGCAGCAGCAGCAGCAGCAGAGAGAGACAGACAGAGAGAGAGAGACAGACAGAGAGAGACAGACAGAGACAGAGAGACAGAAAGACAGAGAGAGACAGAAAGACTGAGCCTACATGAGCTTTTGAAGCCTCAAAGCCTGCTACCACTGATATACCTCCTCCAACAAGGCCACACCTCCTAATCCTTCCCAAATAGTTCCACTAACTGGGGACCAAGCATTCAAATATATGAGCATTTGGACACCATTCTCATTCAAATCACACAAATATGTATGAATGTTTGTCCATGCATGTGTGTCTGTGTACCACGTGTGTGCCTAGTCACCCCAAAGATCAGAAAAATATATCAATACCCTTGAACTGAAGTTAAGGTGTTGAGCCCACTGTGTGAGAATCAAATCCTAGTCCTCTGAAAGAACAAGTGCTCTTACCCACTGAGCCATCTCTCCAGCCCATCCATCCTGAATACTGATTTTTAAGGCATACAGAATGTAAAAAAATTTGAGACCCTGTATAGCACAGTCAGATTCTGTGCAGAGAGCCCATGACAAGGCTATGCATAAAGCTATGAGAGTAAAATCTAAATTGCAATGGAGGCCACAGGATGTTTTAGATTCTAGAACATGAAGCATCTGCCAAGGAACACAGCTACAGGGGGCAGAGTGGTAGGGACAGGGTCCACATTCACTAGAGCTCACATTATGCCACCGTATGCTCTGACTGCCAGGCATGGAGCTACAGGATTTCATGTTTTCTCTCCTGTGCTTTTGTCTTGCTTTGATCCAATCTTTTCTTGGTATCCTTCTGTTCTTCCTTCTGGGAATGCTAATGTTTATTCTGTACCATGGTACATGGAAGTTATGTATCCTTCTCACTGATTTAACAGAAGCTTACAGCTAAGAGCTTACAACCTTGAGTCTTAGTGGAGACTTTCAAGTTTGGATAATGTTGAACCTATTATGATTATGTGTACCTTTTTTATTTGTTACCTATCATTTGTGTGTGCACACTACCCATGGCAGGTATGTGCACATGTGGTGGCACATACATGAAAATCACAGGACAGCTTTGTGGTGTTGGTTCTCTTCTTCCACATTTCAATGTGTTCCAGGGATTGAACCCAGGTCATGTTTACATGGCTAGCACTTTACCCACTGAGCTATGTGAAACCCAAGATTATGAATGCTCTTGAAATTGGACTAACTTTATTGTAGAGGGAGTTGTCGATTCCCTAAATTGTTCTTGATTGTGTCAATAAAGACAGTGGAAGCTAATAGCTGGGAGAAGAAAAAGGTGGGGTTTCTGAGTCCTGGGAGGAAGAGAAGGGGTCGAGGGGGAGGAGTCAGAGCAGGTGGTGGGGCAGAGGAAGTGGCAAGGTCTTGGGGGCACCTGTAGTTTGTAGTCTCCACCATGGGCAGAGACCAAGGAAGATGGGGCAGGATATTCTTCACCTAGTCATTGAGTTGTCTGGCTAGTTCTAAAATATTAAGGCTGCCTGGTGTTTTTCATCCATGGCAACTAAGGTAAGCAGGAGAAAGGGCACAGCTGGGCAGTCACTGGTGCCTTGACAGATCTAGCTGTGAGAGGCTGAGAGAACTTGGGCAGAGCTCTCAAGAAAAAGTTAGCATGATTTTAAAATTACACACTACACTTTATTATTGTTGTTGATGTTGTTATTACTATTGTTATTATTGTGTTGTTGTTATTATTATTATTATTATTGTCATTATTATATGGGTGTTTTGCCTGAATGTCTGATTATGCACAACCACATGTATGCAGTACCATTGGAAATCAGAAAGGGCACTGAATAACCCTGAAACTCGAGCTAAAGATGGTTGCAAGCCACTTGGTAGGTGCTGGAAATTAAACCCAGGTCCTCTGGAAAGCAGCCATTGCTCTTAACTGCTGTGCCATTGCTTCAGCCCCTAAGTGTATTTCCTTATTATGTGACGGCTGTGAGCTTTTACAGACTGGGGTAGAATGTTACTATTTGAGCTCACCGGGAGCTGGCCCAAGCTTATAGCTTTGCACCCAACTCCAGCAGCCTCTCTTCTTCCTGGTTTGCATGCCATAAGGAAGCTTCCATCACGTACTTCCTATCACCATGAACTTTACCATACCTATCCCACCACATGGACCAGGAGCCAAAATACATCTTTCTGAAGTCATTCCCAGCAGGTCATGGAGACACGAAGGAAACAAACACAGCAAGTGGGTGGCAAGGGAAAGGTTTGCCAGGCAGGACAACACTGAAGAGCAGGTTTAGGTGAGAAAGGCAACAATTTCACTTTAGACTAAGTTCGAGGTGCATACTTGGCAGTCAGGTGCTGAGGAGACAGTGGATGAAGGAAGGATTTGGGAATAGAAACAAATATGACATCCATCAACAGGTGGACATCACCAGGGAGGCAATAAAGGACATCCAGGGAGAGGCAGACTGTGTAAAGAGGACTGAGGAGAGGGAGTTTGACCTCGAGATGCATGGAGGAGAATAAAGAGTCATCAAAGACGGACATGGGCAGCCAAGGGACGCAGGAGAAAGCTACGTGACGAGGGGATCCTAGATGGTCTTAAAAATGGATTCAAGCTATGCCTTTAATCTCAGCACTCAGGGGAGGCAGAGGCAGGCAGATCTCTGAGTCCCAGGACAGCCAGAGCTACACAGAGAAACAAATAAACAAACAAACAGATGAAACAAAATAACAACAAAAAACAGAAAAAAAAAGAGATTCAAAGAGTTGAGTTTCCAAGTAAAGCAGAAATTTTGGCTTAAAAGCTGAAATTGAGATATAAGCTGTTAAATCAAGGTTAAAAGAGGGCTGGAGAGATGGCTCAGTGATTAAGAGCACTGACTGCTCTTCCAGAGGACTTGAGTTCAATTCCCAGCAACCACATGGTGACTCATAGCCATCTGAAATGGGATCTGATGCCCTCTTCTGATGCCTCTGAAGAGAGTGACAGTGTTCTTTATTAAACAAACAAAGAATTTTAAAAAAGAAAAAAAGGCTGTGCTAGAAAGTTTTTCCTGATGGTAGGTCTAAGCTTGACAAGCAAGAAGGGAGATGGGAGAATGGAGAGTCATGGGTAGTTAAGTGATCTTCTGCTTCTGTAAGCCTGAGTGTTTTGTTTCCACCAGACGAAGAAGAAAACACCCAGTGAAGACTTCCCAAAGTCACCTCTTTCCAACTTCTGGGTATGTAGTCAAGAGAATTGTAGCCAAGACTTGAAGAGACGGCTGTCCACCGCCACGTCACAGAAGCATTACTCACAATAGCCAAAGAGTGGAAGCAATTCAAGGGCCCATCAGTGGCCGGAGAAACAAACTAGAGACTGAAAGACACTGCTAGAAAGGAAGGAAAGTCTTATGCTTGCTAAGACACGAATGAGCCCTGCTGGGTGGATAAACCAGCGCAGATGGCACATGCAACATGCTACTGACATGAGATATGAGAGGCGGAAAGGAAATGTGGGGCTTAGCTCCGATTGTTGACTTGATCAGATCAGGAAATGAACGGGATTAATGACACGTACCTCTCTATGTGTGGGAAAGAGCAACGTTCAGGAAGATTCTGAAGTAATGAATGCACTAAGCTCTTGGGCGATTACATGATGGCCTTCATAGGAGGTGGTCAAAAGGAAGAGGTTGGCTCTAACTGGAGATAGCAGGCCACTGAGGACTCATCTCTGAGGACATCATCTTACCTTTCTCTACACTTCACAGCAACCATGGGATCAAACAATATCCTCCCATTGCCTCTCCCTGGCTCCCACTGCCACGCCTCCCAGCAGGTCCAAAACCATGAAGCCAAAGGACTGCAGATGGAACTTGGGATAAGCTAAAATAAATGCTTCCCTACTAGGCTGTAGGCTTTGTGTCATCGTAAAGAGGGAAGTAACTAACACAGGGGACGGTCACTGAGGGCTGGGGACTTGGGAAACAGAGCTGTCATTCAGTGCATAGAGCATCAGTTTGGGATAGTATTAGCACTAAATGGTGGTAGTGTTTATACAATAAGCCACTAAGACGACCCTTCTAAATTGTTCAAATACATACAATGCTTGCTATCTTGTAGTTTCCCCGACACACACACCCCAATGGGATCTAGGTAGAGGACTCAGCAAAGAGTGCTTGTTCTTCAAGCATAAAGACCTGATTTCAATGTCCTGGAACCTACATGTGCCTGTAAGCTCAGCACTGGTAGCAGAGACAAGAGGATCCTGAGAGCTCTGTGTCGAGCCAGACTGGCCAAAATGGTGAGCTTTCTAGTTAGTGAAAAACCATGTCCCAAGGTAGTAAGGCAGAACGCACGCAACATCCTTGCTCTGGCCTTCACATGCGAGCACACAGGTAGGTACATACGTGTGCCACTCATGTACAAACAACACACACATACGCACAGAGAAACACACAAACACACACACAAGAGAGAGACAGAGACAGAGAGAGAAAGAGAGAGAGAGAGAGAGAGAGAGAGAGAGAGAGAGAGAGTTTCCTACAGTGTCTCCTGATACGATGATACTATGCTATAATTATACAAGATGCCAGTAAATACCAGAAGAAGCAGAGGGTGGCCATCAAGGTGAACACAAAACACCATATTTGCAACTTCCTGTCAGTTTGTAATCATTTCCTCCCAATTCTAAGACCACTCCTAATGCCATCAATTAAAAACAAAACTTCATCTAGCTAGCTATGCCTCTGGCCCAGCTAACAGATAACTCCCTCTGAGCTTCTGGGATTGAACATTCTTTCCATGGACGACAACACCTACTTCCCTAGTTTGGGTCTGACCACATTTCTAACTTTGTTCCAGAGTCTGAGTTTGCACTGTGTTTTGTCCTGATGTCACTGCTCACGGTTCAGAAAGAACACTTCCATTTGAACACACACCCGACATAAACACACGCAGCACCCAAGAAGTAAAGAGGCGCCTGCTGGTGGGCAGTTTGGTGGATTTGACTTTCCTATGTAACTGGCAGGGGCATTGAGATTCAAAGGAATCAGGTCGTTAGGTCTGTCCCATTAAGTTCTGGATTGTCTTGTTTCGTTTGCTGTGGTACCGAGGGGGAGTGTAAGTGTGTGTATACATGTGGAGGCCACAGTTAGAATACTTGCCTAGCTCAGACTCCAGACAGTCTCCTGTCTCCTCCACTGCTTCTCTAGCACTGAGATCACAGCTACGAACTATCATGACTGGATTTTTTTAACGTTAGGTGCTGGGGATCTGAACCCCAGTCTTTATGCTCGCACAGCAAGCACTTCACAGACTAAGCCCCCTCCCTGCTCCCTTACTTTACTTTTGGGGATAGACTGTCATTTTGTAGACCAGGATGGCCTGGAACTCACGATCCTCCTGCTTCAGTCTCCTGAGTGCTCCTGAGACTCTAGGCACGCACAACCTCCCACAGCTCCCCCTTAGATACTGCCTTGTTCGTAACGTCCGGGTGGTCGTCTGTCTCCAGGGCAACAGCAGCAGACTTAGGTCACTGAAGTAGCTTTCTAAAACAGAATGCTAACTAGCCTTAGTGGATCCTGAGGTCACCTGAATCCACACAGCCGCTTCCAACAAACCCTCCCTCACTCGGCAGCGTCCGTGCCTGAAACTTCAGAACACTTGGAAGTCATGATCTGTCTGGAGGCAAGTGACAGGACACAGCTGGCTTCCTCTGGAACAAGTCAAAACAGGGCTGAGCTGTGAGATGTGGCTAGCACCAAGAGGCCTCGTTCACAGGGAAGGGGCAGAGGGCCTCTGGAGATCAAAGACAAACAGCCAGGGGAACAGTCACAGAAACTCAGCCAAAGGTCAAAGGAGCAGGAGACACGAATGCTTTCCGAGCGCAGCGATTGTTCTCTCTAAAGTGAACATGGAGTCATTCCAAGCAGATTATCTGGCATCTACAACTAAGAGCAGCTAATAAAAATATCTCGGGTCAATAAAGTTCTTACAGATTGCTGGCTGTTCAAAAAAATTTTTTTACCTATTGTCACCTATAATTAGGGATCAGAGATATCAAGACAGAAAGGGGAGTTTGCTCCGTCGTGTATTGATTTACAACGCAGTTCCACAGCTGAGACGCCGAAATCATTGATGCTTCCTCAAATACAAGCTGTCAGTCAGCTCTCGGGTCATACTACAGACTGGGAAATAAATGACTTTTTTAAATGACGTGCTGTAGAGTCTTACAGCACCCTATGGTTGCTAAGGGTTCAAGGTCACCGATTTTGGCATTCATAGCACTTGCAATGTTTATTTATATGGTGAAATAGAAGTTGCTCTTTCTCTACATTGATTCTTTTTCCTCGGCTGCACAAAATTAACATCCAATAATTCTTGGCACAGGTATCTGTGTCTCATCAGTTCATAAGAGCTCACAGTCCGGGGTGGGGGCAGCATTGTTAGCAATTTGAGGTCATGGTTAGCAACAGAACTACGGAAGGACTATACCAAAGACTTTAACAACCACATTCTACAATGGTGTTTCCTGATGTCTTCCTTGTTCTATTATTTACCTTTTAAAAATAATCGAGGGGGGTCTGGAGAGATGGTTCCGTCGTTAAGAGCACAAGTTGCTTTCCCAGAGGACCCAGGTTTGATTTCCAGCACCCCGATGGCAGTTTACAACCATCTGTAACTCCAGTTTCAGGGGATCCAATGCCCATCTGACCTTCATGGACACCAGGCACACAAGTAAACCACTGTCATACATGCAGGCAAAACACCCTTATACGTATAATACTTCTTTGAAAGGGCTGGGCCAATGGATTAGTCAGGAATATGTTTGTTTTGCAAGCATGAAGATCTGAGTTTGATCCCTAAAACCCAAATTTTAAAATGTCAGGAAGGCACAGTGATGGCGGGAATAATGGCAGCACTTGAAGTTCTGCTACTAAGGAAGTGAAGACAGATCCCTGGGGCTGACTGATCACCAACGTGATAAACTCTAGGCCAGTGAAAACACGTCTGGAAAACAGAAACAAAAAAGGCCAAAATGGCACCTGGCCTTCACTTACACACACCACACACGTGCATACATATAGAAAACAGCGTAATAGTCCCCAGTTACCTATCAAAGTAAACATAATCCCAAGTCTGCTATGTGTTAGGCCACAAAATGAATTCCATGCTCCTGAGTCTTACAACCACCACACGTTCTTCTAAGTCCATCATCAACAGCCGCTGACTTCAAACAACATAATCCATATAACTCCCCAGTAAACTCTGGATGGATATCCCCATCCAGAGACAAACAACAGAGAAGTAAGCTAATGAGCTCTCCACAGTCGCACTGTAAAACACGGTAGATCTGGGATCTACACTAGGGCAGCCTGACTCCTAAACCCAAACACTCAATCCCAATCACGTCTGTCTCGTGAGCTTGTCTATTCCCTTCACCCTTCCTTACCCTGAACATCTTTAACTCACCCCACCAAAGATATCCATTGTCAAAAGTCCCATCAAATACCACATCTCCCACAAGCCTTCTTGGTCATTCCTGTTTTCCTTCCAGGTCACATAGCTTTTTTCCCTCACATCTTCCTGTTTCTCTGATCACCCTAATATTCCATTTTATTACTTGCTGGGTTTCTTGGCTTGGGCCCCTCAGTAGTCAATAAACCTTCAGTTCATACTAAGAATCTTCATCCCTGGCTACTAGACAGCACATTCCATGGGAGATGAAGAACTCTTGACAAAAGAACTAAAAGAAAAAAAGATCCAGGTGCAATGGTTCACACCTATAGCCCCAGCTCTTATCTGGTAGAGGCAGAACCATCAAGAGTTCAAGGCCATCCTTGATTACATAGCAAGTTTGAGACCAACCTGAACTGTGTGAAATCTTGTCTCAAAAACAAAAGCACAAGTGTTCGCATCCCACAAAAACCCTAAGACTTGGTTCTCTTTCAAATGGGGAGGTCTTCACAACTGGGCAATTTGCTAAGAGTAAGAGATTCGGGAGCACTGGGCTCTAAACTGGACATTTATATCATACCACCTGCCCCACAGTGTTCAAGGATCATTGCAGAAGAGATGGTACAAAGATTATAAAAGCCAGAGTCGGTGACATTAGCATCAAAACAGTATCCGCCAGACATGACAGTCATTACACGCATGAGCGCACGATAGCTGTGACTTTCATAAGACCTTCACAAGATCAAGCCAACCGAAATCCGCGGGTGGATGCGGGAGGGTTTATGGAGTCCCACCCTTTCCTAAGGAGGTCCCACCTTGACCTGAGGAGCTAGTGTCAGGAGACGGCTGCTTGGGAAGAAAAGTCCATTTTCTCCAGGGATACAGCTCCTAAGAAGAGAAGATGAACATATAGGCAACACTAAGCAGACTCTGCAGATTGAAAATCGGAGCACGGCAGCTGTCAGACCTCATCAGAGGAGCTTGAGCAGCAGATGGAAACTAACCCAGAAACTCCCAGCCGATCAGACAGCAGAGAATAAGCTATCAGCAGAGTGCTCATCTATGCACAGGATGCCTCTATCACTCCTGCCCTCAAGGTTGTTGCAGAAAGCTTGTAAGAGCCAGCAGCACTTAGGGAGAGGCTGGGAGATACCTATCTCTGAACAAGGCCAGACTGCCACACTCATGAATTCACAGCAGCTGTGGGTACCCACATCAGACCTGGCAAAATGAAGCTAGTCGACATTCTAGCCCAGAGGAGAGTAGGGTTCATCAGTCCATACCCACTAACTGAGGATCTATAGACAACTGTTGGCTTCGGGAAGAGGAGAGAGTGTTTCTAAGGATGGTCCCCACACCTAGCATTATATGGTCAGCACCATTAGAACTCCATGAGTTCCTTTTTGGGAGGGGAGGGAGAAGGGAAGTAGGGGTAGATCTGAGAGAAATTAGAGAGAGGAATGAGGGGTGAATTTAATCAAAATTCTTTGTATGAAACTCTCAAAGAATTAATGAAAACATATTTTTTCACTTTTTTTTTATTATTATTAACTTGAGTATTTCTTATATACATTTCGAGTGTTATTCCCTTTCCTGTTTCGGCAAACATCCCCTCCCCCTCCCTTCCTTATGGGTGTTCCCTCCCAACCCTCCCCCATTGCTGCCCTCTCCCCAACAGTCTAGTTCACTAGGGGTTCAGTCTTAGCAGGACCCAGGGCTTCCCCCTTCCACTGGTGCTCTTACTAGGATATTCATTGCAACCCTCTGAGGTCAGAGTCCAGGGTCAGTCCATGTATAGTCTTTGGGTAGTGGCTTAGTCCCTGGAAGCTCTGGTTGGTTGGCATTGCTGTACATATGGGGTCTTGAGCTCCTTCAAGCTCTTCCAGTTCTTTCTCTGATTCCTTCAACAGGGGTCCTGTTCTCAGTTCAGTGGTTTCCTGCTGGCATACGCCTCTGTATTTGCTGTATTCTGGCTGTGTCTCTCAGGAGCGATCTGCATTCACATTTTGATCATCCGTCTTGAGTTTCATTTGTTCTAGGCATCTAGGGTAATTCAAGCATTTGGGCTAATAGCCACTTATCAATGAGTACATACCATGTATGTCTTTCTGTGATTGGGTTAGCTCACTCAGGATGATAGTTTCCAGTTCCAACCATTTGCCTACGAATTTCACAAAGTTATTGTTTTTGATGGCTGAGTAATATTCCATTGTGTAGATGTACCACATTTTCTGTATCCATTCCTCTGTTGAAGGGCATCTGGGTTCTTTCCAGCTTCTGGCTATTATGAATAAGGCTGCGATGAACATAGTGGAGCACGTGTCTTTTTTATATGTTGGGGCATCTTTTGGGTATATGCCCAAGAGAGGTATAGCTGGATCCTCAGGCAGTTCAATGTCCAATTTTCTGAGGAACCTCCAGACTGATTTCCAGAATGGTTGTAGCAGTCTGCAACCCCACCAACAATGGAGGAGTGTTCCCCTTTCTCCACATCCTCGCCAGCATTTACTGTCACCTGAGTTTTTGATCTTAGCCATTCTCACTGGTGTGAGGTGAAATCTCAGGGTGAAAACATATTTTTTTAATAGTGGATGAAGTTGGGAGGGGAGAGGGGATGGACTTTGTCAAAACACATTGTATAAATGTATGACATTCATAAACAGCTAAAAATAAATAACAATAAAGAAAAATCTAATAGAGGTCTTAAAGGCATCTTCCTTGGCTGGACTGTGAATCAAAACTAGCCTTCTGAGTGGAAAATGGAAGCAATCTTGGGCCCTACTCCCTTCCCAAGAAAGAACGCATTAACATGTTCTAGCTTGGTTTCTACTGCTGTAATAAACATCATGGTCAAAACATCATGGGGGATAAGGTTCATGTCACTTCTCAGATTATAGCCCATCATCCAGAGACCAAGGTAGGAGCTTAAAAGAGTGACCATGTAAGAAAGCAGCACTGCCCACAGTAGGCTGGGCCCTCCTACAATCACTTAGCAACTAAGAAAATGCCAACACTACCATCACTTGCATCACTCCCAGACATGCCTGGAGAACAATCTGATGGAGGCTTGTTCCTCCATCAGTCTTTCCTCCAAAGAATTTCCCTCTTCTCAGGTGACAAGTTTGTGTCAAGTTGACTTCTGGAATAGGCAAGAAAGTATTTTAAAGTGTGTGGCTTTAGTAGGTCCCCCTTAGAGCCTGTGGATGGCCCCATAACTAGCATTCTATGGTGAGCAGAAATAGGACTCAGTGGGTTCCTTTTTTGAAGAAGAGGTAGGAGGGACAAGAGGTAGGGAGCAGGTGGAGAGGTAGAGGTGGTCAAAGCAGGAAATCTTTGCCAAAGCTCGTCAAGCACATAACCTATCCTGCAGCTAAGCTTACGTTCATTTTAGCCTCATTGCAACCTGTAAGATGGGGATGAAATTAGAAATTTGACTCGCTCAACACTTGGCCAAAATGGAAATAAATTTATTTTCTTTTTTTTTTTTTCTTTTCTTTTCTTTTTTTTCGGAGCTGGGAACCGAACCCGGGGCCTTGTGCTTGCTAGGCAAGCGCTCTACCACTGAGCTAAATCCCCAACCCCAAATTTATTTTCTTTAAAAAAACAAAACAAAACAAAACAAAGTGACTGGGTGAATTGCTCCGAAGTTGAGAACGTATACTGGTTTTGCAGAGAACCTGAATTCAGTTCCCAGCACCTATATCAGATAGCTCACAATCACCTGTAACTCCAGTTCCTTGGGATCTAAATCTCTCGTCTAGCATCCGTGGGCCCTTGAGTTCAGATACATACACACACACACACACACACACACACACACACACACACACACACACACACACACACGCAGGCCAGGGGGAGGGAGAGGAAGACACATATGAATTTTAAAGTGTTCATTTAATAAAATCTTCCCTGTGGTAGTGTGATTTTCTTGGGACACAAATCAAAAGTAGAATCAGGCACAGTATCAGGAGACCTAGTCTTGTATAAGATCAACCTCAACAACAACTGGGAGAAAGCCGGGTAAATACTTTCACATTTTCAAGAAAGAGTTGTTTCAGGGAAGAGTCATCGTGTGGCAGTCATCTGGTAACAATGTCTAGGTGTTCATCTAAATAGGAATAGTGTTTTCTAAGAACTTAGAAACATCTTTAAGCTTTCCAAGTTCTCAAAAGTCTGGGGGTTTGCCTTTGAAGCAATGGAGGGCCTGTGAGATGGCTCAAAAGGCAAAGGTGCTTACTGACCAGCCTAATGGACTATGTTCAATCCCGGGACCCACACAGTGGAAGTAGAGAATCAGCTCCTACAGGTTGTCTTTTGATCACACATACACACTGTGATGGTTTGTATATGCTTAGCCCAGGGAGTGGCACTATTAGCAAGTGTGACCTTGTTGGAGTAGGTGTGTCTCTGTGGGCGTAGGCTTAAGACCCTCATCTCAGCTGCCTGGACGTGAGTGTTCTTGCTAACAGCCTTCAGATGAAGATGTAGAACTCTCGGTTCCTCCTGCACCATGCCCGCCTGGATGCTGCCATGCTCTCACCTTGATGATGATGGGCTGAACCTCTGTAACTGTAAGCCAGCCCCAATCAAATGCTCTTTATAAGACTTGACTTGGTCATGGTGTCTTTTCACAGCAGTAAACCCTAGCTGAGATGTGTGCCATGGTTCTCTCTCTCTCTCTCTCTCTCTCTCTCTCTCTCTCTCTCTCTCTGTGTGTGTGTGTGTGTGTGTGTGTGTGTGTGTGTGTGTGTCTTTCTATCATGCACACAAACATACACAGATACACACACACAAATGTTTGATGATGATGGTGATGATGATGGTGATGGTGATGGTGATGGCGATGGCGATGGCGATGGCGATGCTGAAGACTGAGCCTGAGGGAAGCTCAGGGGGAGGGCACTTGCCTAGTGTGCAGGACCCTCTGGATTTCACCATCAACACCATTTTTAAGAAAAGAGTGAGAAAGAACCCGTGGGAGAGATACCTTACCGCCTGGTCAGGTGGGCACTCCTGAGGCTGCAGAGCGGAAGAGACCACCAACACTGCCCACCCCTGCCCACATCCCTGACCCAAGAGGAAACTGTACAAGGCCTCTGGGTTCCTGTGGGGGAGGGCCCAGGAGCAGCAGGAGCCCTGCCTGAGACACCGCCAGAACCTGAAGGAAACAGACCGGATAAACAGTTCTCTGCACCCAAATCCCGTGGGAGGGAGAGCTAAACCTTCAGAGAGGCAGACACGCCTGCGAAACCAGAAGAGACTGCTCTCTGCACACATTACTGATTCCAGAGGAAAACACCAAAATACATCTGGAACCCTGGTGCACGGAGGCTCCCGGAAGGGGCGGAGCAGATCTTCCTGGTTGCTGCCACCTCGGAGAGCCCATGGGCAGCACCCCATGAGCGAACTTGAGCCTCGGGACCACAGGTAAGACCAACTTTTCTGCTGCAAGTGACCTGCCTGGTGAACTCAAGGCACAGGTCCACAGGAACAGCTGAAGACCTGTAGAGAGGAAAAACTACACGCCCGAAAGCAGAACACTCTGTCCCCATAACTGACTGAAAGAGAGGAAAACAGGTCTACAGCACTCCTGACACACAGGCCTATAGGACAGTTTAGCCACTGTCAGAAATAGCAGAACAAAGTAACACTAGAGATAATCTGATGGCGAGAGGCAAGCACAGGAACCCAAGCAACAGAAACCAAGACTACATGGCACCATCGGAGCCCAATTCTCCCATCAAAACAAACATGGAATATCCAAACACACCAGAAAAGCAAGATCTAGATTCAAAATCATATTTGACCATGATGCTGGAGGACTTCAAGAAAGACATGACGAACTCCCTTAGAGAACAAGTAGAAGCCTACAGAGAGGAATCGCAAAATGCCTGAAAGAATTCCAGGAAAACATAAATAAACAAGTAGAAGCCCATAGAGAGGAGACAAAAAATCCCTGAAAGAATTCCAGGAAAACACAATCAAACAGTTGAAGGAATTAAAATGGAAATAGAAGCAATCAAGAAAGAACACATGGAAACAACCCTGGATATAGAAAACCAAAAGAAGAGACAAGGAGCTGTAGATACAAGCTTCACCAACAGAATACAAGAGATGGAAGAGAGAATCAGGAGCAGAAGATTCCATAGAAATCATTGACTCAACTGTCAAAGATAATGTAAAGCGGAAAAAGCTACTGGTCCAAAACATACAGGAAATCCAGGACTCAATGAGAAGATCAAACCTAAGGATAATAGGTATAGAAGAGAGTGAAGACTCCCAGCTCAAAGGACCAGTACATATCTTCAACAAAATCATAGAAGAAAACTTCCCTAACCTAAAAAAGAGATACCCATAGGCATACAAGAAGCCTACAGAACTCCAAATAGATTGGACCAGAAAAGAAACACCTCCCGTCACATAATAGTCAAAACACCAAACGCACAAAATAAAGAAAGAATATTAAAAGCAGTAAGGGAAAAAGGTCAATAAATATATAAAGGCAGATCTATCAGAATCACACCAGAGACTTTTCGCCAGAAACTATGAAGGCCAGAAGATCCTGGACTGATGTCATACAGACCCTAAGAGAACACAAATGCCAGCCCAGGCTACTGTATCCTGCAAAACTCTCAATTAACATAGATGGAGAAACCAAGATATTCCATGACAAAACCAAATTTACACAATATCTTTCTACAAATCCAGCGCTACAAAGGATAATAAAAATGGTAAAGCCCAACATAAGGAGGCAAGCTATACCCAAGAAGAGGCAAGAAACTAATCGTCTTGGCAACAAAACAAAAAGAGAAGAAAAGCACACAAACATAACACATCCAAGTATGAATATAACAGGAAGCAATAATCACTATTCCTTAATATCTCTCAACATCAATGGCCTCAACTCCCCAATAAAAAGACATAGATTAACAAACTGGATACGCAACGAGGACCCTGCATTCTGCTGCCTACAGGAAACACACCTCAGAGACAAAGACAGACACTACCTCAGAGTGAAAGGATGGAAAACAACTTTCCAGGCAAATGGTCGGAAGAAGCAAGCTGGAGTAGCCATTCTAATATCAAATAAAGTCAATTTTCAACTAAAAGTCATCAAAAAAGATAAGGAAGGACACTTTATATTTATCAAAGGAAAAATCCACCAAGATGAACTCTCAATCCTAAATATCTATGCCCCAAATACAAGGGCACCTACATACGTAAAAGAAACCTTACTAAAGCTCAAAACACACATTGCACCTCACACAATAATAGTAGGAGACTTCAACACCCCACTCTCATCAATGGACAGATCATGGAAACAGAAATTAAACAGAGACGTAGACAGACTAAGAGAAGTCATGAGCCAAATGGACTTAACGGATATTTATAGAACGTCCTACCCTAATGCAAAAGGATATACCTTCTTTTCAGCTCCTCATGGTACTTTCTCCAAAATTGACCATATAATTGGTCAAAAAACGGGCCTCAACAGGTACAGAAAGATAGAAATAATCCCATGCGTGCTATCGGACCACCACTGCCTAAAGCTGGTCTTCAATAACAATAAGGGAAGAATGCCCACATATACGTGGAAATTGAACAATGCTCTACTCAATGATAACCTGGTCAAGGAAGAAATAAAGAAAGAAATTAAAACTTTTTAGAATTTAATGAAAATGAAGGTACAATATACCCAAACTTATGGGACACGATGAAAGCTGTGCTAAGAGGAAAACTCATAGCGCTGAGTGCCTGCAGAAAGAAACAGGAAAGAGCATATGTCAGCAGCTTGACAGCACACCTAAAAGCTCTAGAACAAAAAGAAGCAAATACACCCAGGAGGAGTAGAAGGCAGGAAATAATCAAACTCAGAGCTGAAATCAACCAAGTAGAAACAAAAAGGACCATAGAAAGAATCAACAGAACCAAAAGTTGGTTCTTTGAGAAAATCAACAAGATAGATAAACCCTTAGCCAGACTAACGAGAGGACACAGAGAGTGTGTCCAAATTAACAAAATCAGAAATGAAAAGGAGAGACATAACTACAGATTCAGAGGAAATTCAAAAAATCATCAGATCTTACTATAAAAAGCCTATACTCAACAAAACTTGAAAATCTGCAGGAAATGGACAATTTCCTAGACAGATACCAGGTACCGAAGTTAAATCAGGAACAGATAAACCAGTTAAACAACCCCATAACTCCTAAGGAAAGAGAAGCAGTCATTAAAGGTCTCCCAACCAAAAAGAGCCCAGGTCCAGACGGGTTTAGTGCAGAATTCTATCAGACCTTCATAGAAGACCTCATACCAATATTATTCAAACTATTCCACAAAATTGAAACAGATGGAGCACTACCGAACTCCTTCTATGAAGCCACAATTACTCTTATACCTAAACCACACAAAGACCCAACAAAGAAAGAGAACTTCAGACCAATTTCCCTTATGAACATCGACGCAAAAATACTCAACAAAATTCTGGCAAACCGAATCCAAGAGCACATCAAAACAATCATCCACCATGATCAAGTAGGCTTCATCCCAGGCATGCAGGGATGGTTTAATATACTGAAAACCATCAACGAGATCCACTATATAAACAAACTGAAAGAACAAAACCACATGATCATTTCATTAGATGCTGAGAAAGCATTTGACAAAATTCAACACCCCTTCATGATAAAAGTCCTGGAAAGAATAGGAATCCAAGGCCCATACCTAAACATAGTAAAAGCCATATACAGCAAACCAGTGGCTAACATTAAACTAAATGGAGAGAATCTTGAAGCCATCCCACCAAAATCAGGGGACTAGACAAGGCTGCCCACTCTCTCCCTACTTATTCAATATAGTTCTTGGAAGTTCTAGCCAGAGCAATCAGACAACAAAAAAGGAGGTCAAGGGATACAGATCGAAAAGAAGAAGTCAAAATATCACTATTTGCAGATGATATGATAGTATATTTAAGTGATCCCAAAAGTTCCACCAGAGAACTACTAAAGCTGATAAACAACTTCAGCAAAGTGGCTGGGTATAAAATTAACTCAAATAAATCAGTAGCCTTCCTCTACACAAAAGAGAAACAAGCCGAGAAAGAAATTAGGGAAACGACACCCTTCATAATAGACCCAAATAATATAAAGTACCTCGTGACTTTAACCAAGCAAGTAAAAGATTTGTACAACAAGAACTTTAAGACACTGAAGAAAGAAATTGAAGAAGACCTCAGAAGATGGAAAGATCTCCCATGCTCATGGATTGGCAGGATTAATATAGTAAAAATGGCCATTTTACCAAAAGCGATCTACAGATTCAATGCAATCCCCATCAAATCCCAATCCAATTCTTCAAAGAGTTAGACAGAACAATTTGCAAATTCATCTGGAATAACAAAAAACCCAGGATAGCTAAAACTATCCTCAACAATAAAAGGACTTCAGGGGGAATCGCTATCCCTGAACTCAAGCAGTATTACAGAGCAATAGTGATAAAAACTGCATGGTATTGGTACAGAGACAGACAGATAGACCAATGGAATAGAATTGAAGACCCAGAAATGAACCCACACACCTATGGTCACTTGATTTTTGACAAAGGAGCCCAAACCATCCAATGGAAAAAAGATAGCATTTTCAGCAAATGGTGCTGGTTCAACTGGAGGTCAACATGTAGAAGAATGCAGATCGATCCATGCTTATCACCCTGTACAAAGCTAAAGTCCAAGTGGATCAAGGACCTCCACATCAAACCAGACACACTCAAACTAATAGAAGAAAAACTAGGAAGCATCTGGAACACATGGGCACTGGAAAAATTTCCTGAACAAAACACCAATGGCTTATGCTCTAAGATCAAGAATTGACAAATGGGATCTCATAAAACTACAAAGCTTCTAAAGGCAAAGGACACTGTGGTCAGGACAAAATCAACCAACAGATTGGGAAAAGATCTTTACCAATCCTACAACAGATAGAGGCCTTATATCCAAAATATACAAAGAACTCAAAAAAGTTAGACCAAAAGCAGGGAGACAAATAACCCTATTAAAAAATGGGGTTCAGAGCTAAACAAAGAATTCACAGCTGAGGAATGCCGAATGGTTGAGAAACACCAAAGAAATGTTCAACATCTTTAGTCATCAGGGAAATGCAAATCAAAACAACCCTGAGATTTCACCTCACACCAGTGAGAATGGCTAAGATCAAAAACTCAGGTGACAGCAAATGCTGGCGAGGATTCGAGAAAGAGGAAACTCCTCCATTGTTGGTGGGGGTTGCAGACTGGTACAACCATTCTGGAAATCAGTCTGGAGGTTTCTCAGAAAATTGGACATTGAACTGCCTGAGGATCCAGCTATGCCTCTCTTGGGCATATACCCAAAAGATGCCCCAACATATAAAAAAAGACACGTGCTCCACTATGTTCATCGCAGCCTTATTTATAATAGCCAGAAGCTGGAAAGAACCCAGATGCCCTTCAACAGAGGAATGGATACAGAAAAATGTGGTACATCTACACAATGGAATATTACTCAGCTATCAAAAACAACGAATGAAATTCAGAGGCAAATGGTTGAACTGGAAAATATCATCCTGAGTGAGCTAACCCAATCACAGAAAGACATGGTATGCACTCACTGATAAGTGGCTATTAGCCCAAATGCTTGAATTACCCTAGTTGCCTAGAACAAATGAAACTCAAGACGGATGATCAAAATGTGAATGCTTCACTCCTTCTTTAAAAGGGGAACAAGAATACCCTTGGCAGGGAAGAGAGAGGCAAAGATTAAAACAGAGACTGAAGGAACACCCATTCAGAGCCTGCCCCACATGTGGCCCATACATATAGAGCCACCCAATTAGACAAGATGGATGAAGCAAAGAAGTGCAGACCGACAGGAGCCGGATGTAGATCGATCCTGAGAGACACAGCCAGAATACAGCAAATACAGAGGCGAATGCCAGCAGCAAACCACTGAACTGAGAACGGGACCCCCGCTGAAGGAATCAGAGAATGAACTGAAGAGCTTGAAGGGGCTTGAGACCCCATATGTACAACAATGCCAAGCAACCAGAGCTTCCAGGGACTAAGCCACTACCTAAAGACTATACATGGACTGACCCCTGGACTCTGACCTCATAGGTAGCAATGAATATCCTAGTAAGAGCACCAGTGGAAGGGGAAGCCCTGGGTCCTGCTAAGACTGAACCCCCAGTGAACTAGACTGCCGGGGGAGGGGGCAATGGGGGAGGGTGGGGAGGGAACACCCATAAGGAAGGGGGAGGAAGGGATGTTTGCCGAAACCGGAAGGAATAACACCTAAATGTACATCAGAAATATCAAGTTAAAAAAAAAAAAAAAAAAAAAAAAAAAAGAAAGAAAGAAAGAAAAGAAAAGAGTGAGAAAAGGCCTGGTGATTTCTTCTACAGTATTTGGCAGGTGGCTGAGGAGCTAACTACGGTACCACAAGCACCTCTGGGGTTGCTTATGGCCAGTTCAACCTACCAAGCAAAACGAAGAGTCCGGTTCCTTTAACAGCATAGGAAAGTCCAGGCCGGAGCACACTCAGGTCTGAAATCCCTTCCATGGCTCCAGCAGCATCAGTGCCATTTCATCAAAACTACACGCCCCAGACTCATTCCTGGAACAGATTCTCACTGCCCAGGAAATGCTTCTCAGGGCACACATCTTGCTTCCCGAATAATGTTACACGGCTTTAGTAATTCTGATGAGCCTCATCTCTTGTCTTGAGTTGCCTAGGCTGGTTACCTCCACTACCCAGTTTCAGTCCAGCATGCCCTGGTGAGATGGCGATTATAATACACTTCACCTGGGGTGTCTCTAACACGCACGCTGTAACCTTGACCTACTGCGAGCTTGCTGGAGAGCTTACTCCTCACTAAAATGTCAAGGAATGGTCATTTGAGGAGATGGAATTCTTTCCTCTGGGATCTAGTCACCTGCTGATGATGGGGGGTTAAAGGGGGGACAGGTTCTACAATCCTATCCTACCCCTCCTCCATGTCCCAGCCACTGTCACACTCCCACCAGAGTCACCCAGCTCCAGCCAGGCTTGCTGGAAAGACCTGTCTGCAAGATCCCTAAGTCAAGAAACTCTGGGGTATTATTCCCCTTAAAAGCGAAGGTATCCTTAATCTTTCCTCCCACCGTGTGCCTTCTGTCTCCAGAAGAGAAAGAATTGACTCGTGCAGGCTGTACTGCTGCACAAGTGTACATGCAATGAGAGAAAGGCGCAGACGCAGAGACAATAGCAAAATATTGGAAGAAAAAAGAAAAGAAGAAAGGAGGGGGGGTGAGGAAGGGAATGGGGAGGGAGGAGGAAGGAATGGGGAGGAGGGAGGGAGGAGAGAGAGATCAGTAATCACTATCTTTAGTCCAGTGCATTCAGTACACAGGACCTGAACAGACTAATACAGTGAGCGTAACCAGTGCATTCAGTACACAGGACCTGAACAGACTGATACAGTGAGCGTAACCGACAATCACACTATAGCAAGCAGTGTCTAAGTCTGAATCAGCCAAGTTACAGACTCTTGGAAACTAATTTGACAAGTTAAGCTGTATTTCTGGCTTTTCAATTTGCTTTACTGAGGGAATGCTGATAGTTTAGGGTAAACACACACACACACACACACACACACACACACACACACACACCCCACGCACAGTCAAGAATATCATTTGTTTTGCCAGAAAAATAAAAAATAAAGATACAGTCATTATGAGGCGGGGTAGAGCTTTGCCTTTATTCCCAGCACTGGGGAGGCAGAAGTGCGAGGATCTCTGAGTTGGAGGCTAGCCTGGTCTATGTAGACAAGGCTACACAGAAAGACTTGGTTTCAAAAAACAAAGTAGCATTACGTTTGATACACTAAATATAAAAACGGCATTCAATAGTATCCTCAAATCTTATTTGATTTGTTTTTTTTTTCTTTTGAACTTTTAAAAATTTACGATAAACCATTTAAGGTTAAAATAGGACATAATACATAATTTCTGGCTCTGCTGGCTTATAACAAGTAAGCAAAACTACGAGGTGAGAAAAAACGTATTTACAAGAGTTAAACCTCCTTAAAAAGAAGAGAGAGGTTTGTTTTCAAACAGAATGGGGAGGGGGGAAACTGTCTACAAACTGTCATATGCTGAGCGTCATCGAAGTGAGCCCCACCTCTGGGTGTCCACTCCCAGGTGTCTTATTTCTTCTTTGCTAGCTTCATGGATTTGTGAGAAGATAAATTCTTCCCGGGCTTAAGTATGTTTCATTTTCTTTCATGAGTTTGTCCCCTGGTGCGCATCCTAGCGTGACTCCCAGTTTTACGGTTCGTGTCTGAAAGATGCGGGTATCCTCCTATCGAAGTTCACAGGCTGCTTGCACAGAGAGAAGCAGGAGGCCGGCCGGCCGGCCAACGGGAGCCCCCCACGAACTCTGCCAGTTCACGACAGGGTTGTGTCCTAGACTCTGCTTCCCAGGCAGCTCTTCCCCCTGCAAGATGAGATGTTTTGAGATCCAACACATCAACACTGCGTTAACGCCATCATAGCTGACAATTCTACTTTCAGGCTGTGAAACTGTGCTCAGAGTTGTCAAAAGACAAAATCTAGTTGGAGCATCGTACTTAACTGGTTGTCTTTGGGAGTCTGGATGCAAGCAAACTCTTCTTCTGTATTAACAGAACCTGGGCCGCGGAGACAGCTCTGTCAGTGACCTGCTCACTCCATCCCAGCACCCACAGTTTAATTAATCATTTACTTATTTTCAGGTTTTGTGCATTGGCATTCTGTCTGTGTGTGTGTCTGTGCGATGGTGTCAGATCTTGGTGTAACAGACAGTTGTGAGTTGCCATTGTGGGTGCTGGGATTTGAACCTGTGTCCTATAGGAAAAGTAGCCAGCACCTTCAACAGCTGAGCCATTTCTCCAGACCACAGCACCCACACTTTAAAACCAGGTCAGACGCTCTTGCTTGGGTGACAAGTGGATCCAAGGGCTAGTTGAACAGTCTAGTCCAATAGAGAGATGGTATCTAGAAATATTTAATAAAGAGGAAGAAGAGGAGGAGGAGAAGGAGGAGGAGAGAAGAGGAGGAGAAGAAGAAGAAGAAGAGGTGGGGGATGGAGGAGAAGAAAATGGCTTGGTTGGACTAGAGATGGGCTCAGTGGTTAAGAGCACTGACTGTTCTTCCAGAGGTCCTGAGTTCAAATCCCAGCAACTACATGTAGTGGCTCACAACCATCTGTAATGGGATCTAATAACTCTGGTGTGTCTGCAGACAGCCACAGTGTACTTATATAATAGATACATTCTTTAAAAAAAGAAATGGGTTTGGTTGAGGGTTTGGGGGAAGCTTAGGAAGAAAACAGAAAGCTGATTGGTTGTTTCAAAATATTTGTCCTTACAGGGGCAGAGGAACAGATCAATAGAAAGTAACTGATTAGCCAGGTGGTGGTGGCACACACCTCTGAATCCCAGCACTCAGGAGGCAGAGGCAGGCTGGGCATGAGTTCGAGGCCAGCCAGGTGTGCAGGAGGAGTTCCAGGACAGGCAGTGCTCACACAGAAACCCCATCTCAAAAATCTTTAGGGAAAAAAAAAAAAAACAAAACCAAGTGACTGATCAGCTGACAAGGATTAAGACAGGAACTTCATTATCATCCTGACTGAAACTGGCCTGTTTGTCCCTCATTCTTTCCTGACCCCAGAGGGACAGGTAAACAGTTCCATTTCGGTATGGACTCTCAGCATGAACAGTTTGCATTCTGGGTTGGTCTATTCAGCCTAGCAGAAGCTCCAGACAAAAAGCCTGTCACTGTCAGACAACAGTGCTTTTCTTACTTTTCATTGCTGTGGTCACAAGGGAGCCACTTGCTAGAGGCTGGGCAGAAGAGCAGCACAAGAGAGGCTTCCCATCTAGAGGTCCATCCTCAGCAGGAAGTTCTCCTCCAGTTAGGCAACTGCTGCAGGGTGCTGAGCCAGTATGGAAAGCACAAACAGCAATTAGCAAGTACTGACCTGTGGTATTTTGTAAAATAAAATTGTGTTTTAACATTGTACTTGGTTGCTTTTATTCCTTTTTTTAATTTATTTATTTATGTATTTTATGTATGGGTATTTTGCTCAAGTACATCTACACACGAGAGAATGAATCAGAACTGGTTGTATGAGCTGCATGGGGTGCTGGAATTGAACTCAGGGCCTTTTGGAAGATAGTGAGTGCTGTAACCACTGAAACCAACTCTCCGCCCTAAATTGCTTTTTATTTTTAACAGTTTAGTTTGGTTAAAATAATGGGTTTCCTTGCACATTTTCAGAACATATACATCACTACACCATGCCTCTCGCCCCTTCTTCATCTTCCTCTTTGCTTTGGTGTCAGCATGTGTGTTGGACATGCCCATTCCTTCCACCTCCCACGAGGGTTCTTCACTGTATCAAGAGATATAGGTGAATAGATAGATAGATGAATGGAAATGAAGTAGATAGATAGATAGATAGATAGATAGATGATAGATAGATAGATATAGAATAGATAGATAGATAGATAGATAGATAGATAGGATAGATATGATAGATAATGTCGAGAGAGATAGAGAGAGGAGATGAATGGATAGATAGATAGATAGAAGAGAGATGGTGAGGGAGAGAGGAGGGAGGAGAGAAAAGAGAGAAGATAGATAGATAGACAGGATAGATGAATGATAGATAGATAGATAGATGATAGATAGATGAATAGATAGATAGAGGATGGGACAGAGAGTGGAGAGAGAGGAGGGGGAGAGAGAGATGGGGAGATGAGGGAGAAAGAGGAGAGAGGAGAGAGAGATAGGGAAAGAGGGAGAGAGGAGGGAGAGGATAGAGGGAGGATAGATGGATAGACAGATGGATAGATGGATATAGATGGATGGATAGATGGATAGATGGATATAGGGGATAGGAGGGAGATGGGGAATGAGGAGAGGAGATAGGGATGGATGGATGGACAGATGGAGCCAGATGGAATGTGGGTACACACACACACACACACACAGGTGGGGTCACTGGAAACCAGGGATGACCTCGACTCCACAGAGGTGCCTCTGCCTCCTCCTCTGCCTCTGGTTATAGATGGGGTGCCTCCATGCCTGGCCTCTTGTCACGTAAATTGATCCGATTTCTGAATATGGGAAACATAATAAAAGAGAAAGCACTTGGTTCTGGGTTGGGTTTATTTCCATCCTTGCAGTGATCTTCTGTTTATATTTACGTGCTTTGTCTCTGACTTTCAGATAAAAGCCATCATTAACACAAACCACATCTTTTGGACAGGATTCAGGTTGTGTATGTTTCCAGTGTGGTTATCAGCTAAATGGCATGACCTGTTGGATCAGCTGAAGGATAAAACTAGAGCAAATGCTGTGGGAGGTGGGATAAAGCAATTTTAAATTACCAGGTATTGTATTGATCGAGGGATTTGGAACGCTCTGAAGATAAATAAACGGTCTGTAGTTTTCAAAATGAACTGGGCAAGAACAGACTTGTCAGACAGCTTTATCTATGAAAGCTCTAAACGAGTCACAGGCAGAGCAGCGGTAACCTGAGTGGTCACAGGCAGAGCAGTAGCATTAAGCAAAGGTGTTAAGCGAAGGTGAGGGGCAGGATTGAGAAGAGGGAGAGAGGAAGCGGTAAAAACCCGGCTTATCTGGGGAAGTCAGGCCGCATCTTCTTGGTGGCCAGTACTGTTAGAGTGTTTCTTATCTTTGAAGAGTACATGACCTTTAACCCTTGCTTTTTCACCATAGACACCTACAGGGGAATAGAGCAGTCAAACACTCGATAAATCGCTGCACTGCCACACACTCTGGTGAGTCCCCATTGGAGGCTCGCTCAGGGAAATATCTATACGCCGGTGAATTCTAAATCGCTGTAACCATTCATTCAAGTTGACCAACCAGGGGCCAGGATTGAAACCCAGTGGTGGAGTTAAATGCCTTGGCGTGCAGGGTCCCTGAATTAGCTACTAACTTGAAAGATACTCCGGTGGCTCATGCTGAAAGATTTACCAGTCTGCCAACCCTTGAGATAAGTAGGATCAAGTTCTTCTGCAACTCAGGCGTTTGGTTCATACCTTCATATTTTAACAACCTGCCTCGTGGGCAAGATTCAGGAAGGCATTTAAAAACAAGCTGACTGGGCAGTTGCAGGATTCAGTATTCAATTACCTGGTTATTACGTCACCTACGACTGTCTGACCTCTTGAACATATCCTCTTAATATATAACCTGACATTACGTGGCTCTTAAATGATCTCAGGATGTATAAATGATCCTGTTTACCAACAATGAAGTCTTCTTCAGGAGCTTTGGGCTTGCAGTTTCTCATCTCGCGGTATTACCCCACCAACAACAAAATCTCTGATTAAAAAAATTTCACTCCTTACAGCCTCGTCTTCATAAAATTATTTTTGATGGAGATGAATTAATCAAGTTCCTTCAAGTCAATCTGTTGTTTCATCTGACAACTCTCATTAGGATGGGCTAGATTTGTTTGGTTTGGTTTAGTTTAGTTTGGTTTTGGTTTGAATGCTTTTATTTGGTTTGTTTTCAAATATTCCTCCTAATAAATTCCTCTGATATTTTGAGATTGAGTTGCATCTCTACTGCCAGAGAAGTTGGTATGTTTAGTAATGTTAAGAGGGTGGGGTGCTGGAGGCCTGATGCAAACCGTTACTAAAATTTGGGCTTTTCAGGTTAGAACTAACTTTGAATATCCAATTGCCTCTTGATGCAAGGCTCCAATCCCATCAATCTTTATTGCTTCCCATGATTGGATAATCACAGTATGACCCCAAATACACCTTTTCTGTGTTTGTGAAATTTTTATTCTGATGAATATTAAATGTCTCAGTGCTTTTATTAGGTGATATATATTTCTGGAAAGAAACAGTGCTGCTATTAATATAATTGGCACCTGCTGGAATCTTGTGTCTAGAATGGACAACTCCGGGTTCCTATGGGCCGGTCTCACCAAAACGTTTCTACCAATGTCTTCGTCTTGATTTATTTAGTTTGGTTTCTCTGGCTGTATCCCTGAAATTATTTACAGACTTGGGCTATCCACTCCATAAGAATCTACCTGCCTCTGCCTCCTGGGTGCTGGGATTGAGGCATCACCACACACAACTTGAGAGTCTTTATTTGCTGTGACTTTAAGCTGGATCAAGCATGGTTGAAACAAGTTAGAAATCCAGTTCATACATGAATGGGGAATTTGTCTTCTCTCTTGGCTGAGATTCAGAGCACTGAGACCTCAGCTTCTGACCCCTGTGAAGTTTCAATTTCAATGTTTCAACTTCTTGAACAGAACAAAACGACAAGATATATGGGCCTCATCCTCAAACCTAATGAGACATTGATGCAAGTACCCTGGAATTAGCTCTGCACAGGCAGGAGTCAGAATGCCCATTAGGCTTCTCTATGGACAGAACTCTACTTGAACATTTCAAGGGCTAGCACAAGTTCGGGCCTTCGATCCCTTCAGAACAAGATGTTTCCAGGTATTGGCATCGTCACGCAAGACAGTCTCATTATAGTACAAAGGGAAAATGTGGGACATTCTTTGTAGGTTCAACAAACATCAAGTCAAGAGCAAACTCAGCAGGTGAAATGTTGCTATATAAACAGAGTGATCAAATCTCTAGAACATACATGCAGGAAGCCAGACAGGTCGCATACCATGCCTTCGCTTGTGCGCGCCACCACAAGGCAGGACCACCAGTTACTGGGGCTTGCTGACCTCCAGCCTAACTCCAGGTCCAGTAAGAGCCACCTGGGTCAAGGGAACCATGCAGAGTAATGGAGGCAAGACACCAAACAACTATCTCACCTGAACACGTGCACACACACACACACGCTGGGAGGGGCGTGATCACAAAGATGGTATAGGTCCCAGTTGCCAACAAGTCCAACACTCAGGCACAGTGGTGGTCTGGTGGAATTCATGAGATCCTGAGGCAAGTTCTGGACAGCCAGGACTCTGAAATTCTCAAAAAAGCAAAAATAAAATTGTATGTAATAATAGTTATTGGCTATTATTAATATAAGCTTCAATTCTCTCATATCTATCAAATAAGACACATAAATCAACTTCCTCTCAACTTTTATCTCATTTTATTCTCAATTCTCCTTCCTAACTTTTGTATGGGTTTCAACATTTCGATTTCTGTCTTCGTTATAGTATAAATGTTTTTATCATTCCTCAGACTTGCATTCTAAAGTTTGATTAATTCAATATACTTTTTTACAATTCATATCAGGCATCTCATTTCTTTATATTTTTGAGGTTCTCCTAGTGTACAAACATTGTTGAAGTTCAGTTTTAATCCTCCTGTTGACCTATCCAGACAGGATTTACAGGCCCTATTATTACACTGAGCTGATTACATCGTTTGGGTGAAATGAGGATCCATCTCGTGGTAGTATCCTGCATTTTGTTTCCTCTTAATCTCTCTAACATTCTAAGATTATTGGGTTTAGAAGAATAATCAGATCTCCATACATGACAAAACAGTTATCCAAAAACGGAAGTCAATTTTGGGTTTGGTTGAAGGTTATCCTCTCCTTTGATTTTTTTGAAGAAACAGGTTTTTTAAAGCCCTTTTCAATTCTGAACGCCTGGTGGGTCTGAACAAAACTGAAGGTCCTCTGTAACACACCTAGGTCACTTGGCACAGATTTTCAGATTTTCCAAGGTAATCACTGTGAACCTGTTTTAGTGGTTCAGCTTCATTGCTGACACTGGTCTCTCTACACCTTGTGGGTCAGGGAAGGTCAAAGAGTTCATCTACCTGGCTCTGAGACTCATTCTGGTGATTTTTCTGCTGAGGACACCTTTCGCTGTTGAACTCCTGTACCAACATGATCATTGAATGTGGCTGGGAAGAAACCAGGCAGTCCTGCATTGTGACCAAAGGGCAAACAGTTCAGCCCTTCAGCAGAGGGAGGGAGATGAAAGAGTTCTGCCTGTTCTGTGAAGCTTAGGTTTGGATTTGAGAACAGGCAGAGTGTTGAGAGCCAGTTTCCCCACAACTTGGTGCCTCAGTAATGCTGGAGAGGTTGCGGTTTCTTCCAGGGAGAAAGCTTAACAATAAGCCCGTGCTGTGGGCATCTGTCATCAAGGGTTCTGGGCTGTATTCCTAGTACAGGCAAAGATCTGAGTGCCAAAAGGCAGAAACCCCAACGTAGAGAGGGACAGCATCGGATTTGTCTTTTTAGGATGAGAGGCTATTCCCTACTCTGTAGTCCTGTTTAGATATGGAAGTGTATTGTGGTTGGGCTCAAAGAAATTTGCTTACTAGCTGTAGAGTCTCTTCTACCAAGGGGCAAAGTCAGCTTCCAGGTTAACTCCTGATGTTCTCTTTGTCCACAGTGCTGCTTTGTTTGTTCCTGCCTGTGCAACTCTCTGGTCTGGTGTGGGGCCTCCAGCTACCCTCTCTCTCTCTCTCTACTGGAACTGGACTTCCATGGTTTCCTTCCCTCAACTTATGAGACAGAGGTGCAGAGCAGAGGACTAAATATATGAGGAAGAGAGAGAGGAGTGGAGTGGGAGGATGTAGAGGTTCACAGGCTATTAAAAGTTGAAGAGATGAGAGAGGAGGAGGAGGGGCTGTATCTCTCACTTTCCTAGTCTGTCTCTAACTCTTCTTCTCTAGACCTCCATCAAGACATTCAAAGCTTGGTATCTGGAGGTGTTCAGTTACAGAGGGGCTGCAAAATAGCGTTGTAAAACTGAAGAGCAAGCCATGAGGTACCATCTCCAGGAGGAGGGCAACAAGGGGTATCATCTCAGGAGGGAAACAAGAATTATCTAATCTCAGGAGGGAAACAAAGAGGTATCATCTCAGGAGGGAGCAAGAAATGCCATCTCAGGGTGGATGCTCTGGTAAAGGCCACTCTAGTGGGCCCTTACAACAAATTCACTACACAGGTTACCTATTTCTTTTCTTTAAGGAGTGGCCTTCTCACGCCTCACCTCTCCAACACATTAGGAGTGATCTTCCATTAGCATTTTCTGTCAGAGGAAAGAATCAGATGTCCAGGTTGCTGCAAAACCCTGTGCCCCTCTTCTGCCTTAAATTTAGATTTAAAAGCTTCTGAGGCTGGCTGTAGAAGAAGAAATTATTAGCTTTCTCAGCAAGATCTATATTATATATTTTATTAGATTTTTCAAGTTTATCTTTTTATACTTTTTGATGCTGTGTTTCGGCGTATGTCCTATGATCATAGTTCATACAGCTGGTTGCAGACCGTGGTAGGCTGCCCTGTGGATGCTGAAATTGAACCGATTGCCTTGGTAATGATGCTCTTAACTGCGAGCCTAATGGAGCCCTTCCGCCTGCAGGTTTTGCTACATATGGTGCTTTATTTCATGCATGTACACGTGCATACCCTGTGAAGTATTACAAGTGAAGAGCATCAACTCCCTGGAACTCCGACAAGGGATGGTTGCAGCGCCATGGGGTGTTGAGATATTCTGGTGTCTCATACGACCAAGTACAAACAACGCTTTGTGTTTGCCTTCACTACATAGCATGTCTTGGTTTGTGCCATTATAACACGATGAATTTTTTGTTCCTGCTAAATAGTATCTCTCTGTGGAAGCACAAAGACCAACAGTTGCCAGTATACATTTGAATTATCCAGACAAACAGGTTAAAACTGAAACTTTCCCTCAACTGTGAAGTGTTGTCATCAGACTAGAGGTACAGAGGAGTTGGAAAGGACAACTCTGCCCTGCCTAGAAATGCTAAACTGGTGCCCTGCTATAAGACTGCACAGTCTCCACCCCAAAACCCCAATCAGAATGAGGTGGCAGCTCGGTGGGAGAGTGCTTTACATGCAAAGGCCTGAATTCAGTCATGCAGTTAAAAACTCAAGGAAGGGTAGGCAGTGGTTCTGTGGTGGCCTTGCTACTGTTCAAATAGCTAAATTAGTCCCTGAAAACACGGTAGAGGAAAGTGACTACAAAGCTTTATTCTCTGGCCTACCTCCTTTTTTGACTACGTACACACTTTCATAGACACATGCATTTGTCGACACACATACATACACACCCTTTTACATGCATACATGCCACACACACACACACATACCTCACACACACATACAAACACACACACAACACCTTTTTAGCAATATACACCATACATACACATACCATATCACCATACATACCATAATAATTTTAACAGCTTGGGAATTCTGCTAAAATACTATATATATGAGTGTATTCTTTATTAACATGGAAATAGAGGCCTTTATTAAAGAGAGTGGCGCCATCCATTTTTTTTTTTGAAGCAAATTCACAATGAATACAGGCTGTGGTGATGGACCAGGTCTTGTGATAATTAATGCACGGAACCAACTGAACTTTGAGTGTGTTTTTTAAAATTAAGGACTATGCCTGCAGCCATGTGGACCAAACTGAAGGGCATCAGATTAAGTAAAATAAATGACTGGTTTCTTTCATGATCTTACATATTGTTAATCTGAAAGGAGATGAGCAAGGGCCTAGGCCCAAATCCAGAACCCACATAAGCGGAGCTTGCAACCATGTCCCTAATCTAGGAGCTCCTCAGGCGTTAAACCAGACAGGAGAATCCAAATTCGTGATACAAAAGAGCTAGCAGGGCTTAAAGTTAGTTCTTTGAAGGAAATCAACAAGATGATCTCTCGACTATCCAACTTATAACCAGAAGACACAAAATTAACAAAATCAGAAAGTAAAGGGAACATAACAACAGATCAGAGGAAATTCAAAAATCAACAGATCCTACTATAAAAGCCTATATTCAACAAAACTTAGACTCTGGCAGGAAATGGACAATTTCTACAGATACCAGGTACCAGAGTTAAACGAACGGATAAACCAATTGAAAAACATAAAATTCTAAGGAACTCCTAAGAAGCAGCCACAAAGGTCATTTTAAATCAAAAAAAGAGCCCAGGTCCAGACTGGGTTTAGTGCAAATTCAATCAGACCTTCATATAGAAGACCTCATACCAATACTATCCAAACTATTCCACAAAATTGAAACAGATGGGCACTACCGAATTTCCTTCTATGAAGCCACAATTACTCTTTTCAAAACCACAAAAGACCCAACAAAAGAAAGAGAACTTCAGACCAATTTCCCTTATGAATATCGGCGAAAATACTTGGCAATAAAATTCTGGCAAAACCGATCCAAGAGCACATCAAAAACAATCATCCAACATGATCAAGTAGGTTTGTCCCAGGCATGGTGGGATGGTTTAATATAATGGAAAACCATCAACGATCTATTATAAAAACAAACCGAAAGAAAAAACCATATGATCATTTCAATAGATGCTGAGAAAGCACTGACAAAAAATTCAACACCCCTTCATGATAAAAGTCCTGGAATAAAAGTATAGGAATTCAAGGCCCATACCTAAACATAGTAAAAGCCATATACAGCAAACCAGTAGCTAACATTAAACTAAATGGAGAGAAACTTGAAGCAATCCCACTAAAATCAGGGACTAGACAAGGCTGCCCACTCCCTCCCTACGTATTCAATATAGTTCTGGAAGTTCTAGCCAGAGCAATCAGACAACAAAAAGGAGGCTGGGGGATACAGATCAGAAAGAAGAAGTCAAAATATCACTATTTGCAGATGATATGATAGTATATTTAAGATCCCAAAAGTCCAATTAGAGAACTACTAAAGCTGATAAACAAATTCAACAAAGTGGCTGGGTATAAAATTAACTCAAATAAATCAGTAGCCTTCCTCTACACAAAAGAGAAACAAGCCGAGAAAGAAATTAGGGAAACGACACCCTTCATAATAGATCCAAATAATATAAAGTACCTCGGTGTGACTTTAACCAAGCAAGTAAAAGATTTGTACAACAAGAACTTCAAGACTCTGAAGAAAGAAATTGAAGACCTCAGAAGATGGAAAGATCTCCCATGCTCATGGATTGGCAGGATTAATATAGTAAAAATGGCCATTTTACCAAAAGCTTTCTACAGATTCAATGCAATCCCCATCAAAATACCAATCCAATTCTTCAAAGAGTTAGACAGAACAATTTGCAAATTCATCTGGAATAACAAAAAACCCAGGATAGCTAAAACTATCCTCAAAAATAAAAGGACTTCAGGGGAATCAATTATCCTTGAACTCAACAGTATTACAGAGCAATAGTAAAAAACCGTATGGTATTGGTACAGAGATGGAATGAATAGACCAATTTGAAACAGAATTGAAGACCCAGAAATGAACCCACACACCTGCATGGCTCACTTCTGATTTTTTGAAAGGACCCAAGACCACCCCAATGGAAAAAGATAGCATTTTCATCAAATGGTGCTGGTTCAACTGGAGGTCAACATGTAGAAGAATGCAGATCGATCCATGCTTATCACCCTGTACAACGCTTAAGTCCAAGTGGATCAAGGACCTCCCATCAAACCAGATACACTCAACTAATAGAAGAAAAAGTGAAACATCAAATGCATTTTGGAGGGAAATTTCCTGAACAAAACACCAATGAAACGCCACTTCTAAGATCAGAGATAAACAAATGGGATCTCAAGCACTACAAAGCTTCTACTGTAAGGCAAAGGACATTGTTAGGACAAAACCAACAGGCTAGGAAAGATGCCACCAATTCTAGACACGCTTCAACAGAGGAATGGATACAGAAAATGTGATACATCTACACAATGAGATACTACTCAGCTATAAAAAAACAATGAATTTATGAAATTCTGCATTGGTCAGATAATTGATATCATCCGGGTGAGGTAACCCAGTCACAAATACATCATTGTACACTCAAATAAGTGGATATTAAATGCTTGGTCCAAATTTTGAACACTGAAACTCAGAAGGATATTAAAATCAAGATGTATCCTTCTAATAAAAAGGTACAAATCAAAAAAAAAGCAGAGACAGAATACCCTTGGGAGAAAAGGGAAGCAAAGAATTTAGAAAAGAATGGAAGAACACCCATTCAGGTACCTGTTATCATACACAGCCACAAACTAGATAAGATAGGATGACAAGACACAGGCTGACAGGGGCCGGATACTAGATCTCTGAGGCTGACAGAATACATGGCTAATGTAAGTGATACCAAGCAGCAAACTACTAGACTGAGATTGGATACATTAGGAATCAGAGAAGCCTGAAAAGGAGCTTGAGGGTTTGAGGCATCATATGAACTATGGCTGTGTGGGCTTCCAGGGGACTTCAAGCACTACCCAAGAATTATCCTTGGACTTGGGCTCAACTCATAGATAGCAATGAATGACCTATTAAGGCACCAGTGGAGAAGCCCTTGGTACGCAGGACTGAACCTGATGAACATTATTGGGGGGAGAAATGCAGTGATGGGGGGGAGGGATGGGAGGAACACCGAAAGGGAGGAGGAGGGTTAGGAGAATATTGGCCCTACGACGGAAAGAGATAACTTATTAAATAAAAATACTGGTTATTGCATTGGGAAAAAAATTTAAAAATACATTCATGCTGGGCAATTGGTACATGCCTTTATCTCTAATGTGGGGGAGGCAGAAGCAGGGGAATCTATGGTAAAATTCCCAATGGTCTGCTGCTGGCGGAGTCCTAGGCTAGCCAGAGCTGAAGACTCCCGATCTTGAAGCTAACAAACCGACAAAAACAAAAACCAAAATACCTTTAGCAGACCCATTTTGCTAATCCCAGCACTCAGGAAATGGTAGATCTCTGTAGTGAAGAGTCTGGCCTGTTACAAGTGAATTCTAGGACAACAGAGAATTTACAGAAACCCTGTCTTGAAGGGTGGGGCTGAGGCTACTTACTGAATTTCACAGATCAACAGAATTCTGTAGGATAGAAACTTTTGTCTACGTATGCTTTGATGTCTGAACTCAAGCTCCTGGGACTTTGATTATATCTTGGCCTCTGTTTCCACATCAGACAGCTATTACATAGATCTAAATAACTCTGAAAACATAAATTAAATACTAACTACTATGATGCAGGAATTTACTTTCATTTAATTCAGGAGAAATGCAGCCGCCATATGTATTCAATGCTGCTATCATGACAAATTCCAACACCCTGATTTCCTGTTTTGTTTTGTTTTCAGAAAATAAAAATATTTATACCATGCTCTTTTGTGTGAAAGCCTTCAAGAACCATTAATACTATATTTATTAGTTTAGGTTTAGATATAAAAAATTACAAAGTATATTTGTAAATCCTACTATCATACTTACCAGGTTAAGCAGTGCTGGTAAAGAGTGAAGAGCTCATATTTTTTTTGTGTTTTTCTGCGTCCAGTTCTTTTGTTTGCCTAATCCAATTTTAAACACTTAAGATTAAAAGATTTTAATGCTTTTTACAATATAATGTCTTCTTTAAAGGAATAACAAGTCCGGTCTATTTCCTTCTGCTATTTTTTAGTGAAGAAAAAGCAAGTTAGGAAGAACGCCTCTTAATTTCAGTTGGTTTAAAGGAATTTGTTTTATTTTGAGTCTTTCCACTAAGTACATAATGTGTGCAGTACCCACAGAGACCAGAAGAAGCCATCTGGTTCTATGAACTGGAGTTAGAATGATTGAAACCTCCCTGTTTGTTCTGAAACCAAGTACTATGAGCCTTCATCTCCTGTTACAGAGTGATTATTGGTTTTTTTGTTTTCTTCATTTTCATAGCTTTCCAAAACACTTTAATCCTCAAACATTATTTGCTGGGCTATACCTCTTAGTTATAAATTTGGCTGTCTCTGCTTTTATTTTGAGAATGGTAGCCGATTCACGGTGACAGGCACCTGAATAGTGGCTAACATTACGGATGCAAATTGTGAAAATGTAACTTATTTTATTCTGGTAGCCTACTTTCTTGAACTTCCTCATTTTTTTTGTTTTTTGTTTTTGTTTTTTGTTTTTTGTTTTTTTGTTTTTTTTTTTGGAGTTGTTTGTTTGAGTTCGGAAGAACTATTTAACCTGCTATTAGGGATATTTTTGGCTGATGAGGCTTCAACCTCTCTCATACTCAAGGCCCTGGGTTAAATAAGCAGCACTAAAATAAACAAACACCCTTTTAACCAGATTATACAGTGTCTGCCTCTCGAGAGTAAATAGCCAATTTTAGTAAAGTCTTTGCTGTTTTCTTCAAAATACTTTCCTTCACAAAAGTGACAGAGTTTCAAAAAACAAGCCCTCTCCAGAATTTTATCTGGATCTGTAAACAGGACCTGTTTTATAAATAAGGCCTTTTCAAGGTTTGTGAGACCTTACTATAAGTCTGAATCTGTTGTACACACACACACTTTGAGGAGTTATATACTAACATCATTGTAATCAAGATTTGGGGTAGGACCATAGGAAGAGGACTTGAACCCATGAGATCAACAGATTCTTTTAAAAAAGTCCATAGCTTCACTTTGCCTCTATTCAATGTGATGCACAGACCAGGCTGGCCATCTCTATGAAGCAGAGAGGAGACTCCCAGCCTCTAGAACTTGGGCAGGTTTCTGTTTTGTAGTCACTTCTCCCCAACATTCCTTTGTCCTACCAGACAGAAACAGACCCTGGGTTCAGGCTGAGTGGCCTGGGTGTGAACTTCTCTCTGCCTGACCCCACTCGACAGCTGCTCCAGTCGAGATCCCGGAAGAGCCTCCACGCATCTAAATTCTTCATCTCTTCTCATCTGGGATGTGGCCTCTCCCAACAAGTCATTCACCTGAGCTCCAGGAAAATCACAACCTAGATTACCAGTAGCTTAAGAACAGAGGCTACTTCCTCTGTCAAAGTCTAGCTGCCACAGTCTTACTGTAGGTGAACAGTAAACATTAATTCTTGTCGTTGCTGTTACCCACACACGCTAATCCTCCCCGATGGCAATTATTCTTGAGCAAGAATCAGCAAAAGTCCATAAGCACAAAGGCGGCAGGACAGCAGAGCACTGTGATGGATTAAACAGATCAATAAATAATAGATGAATGGAATGATGAGTAGATAGATGAATGAATGAATGAATAGATGAATGAATGATAGAATACGACAGAACAAACAGACATAATTAGGTAGTGGGCAGATACCAATAAATCTATATAATAAGGTATTGGGAATACTGTTTTATTGAGTTTTTGCAAATTTGAATACAGTTGAGGCAAGAATAACCAAAGGTATATTAACCGTGGAAGAGAGACTCCGTCCATTAATCTGATCTGTTCTCGACAAACATATCGGCACACACTGTGCCTACACTTTAATGTTAGTGAAATTTAAATTATGTTATTACCAAAGCTACTGACACAAAATAGAAAATTGACTTATTTTTATTTAAATTCTCATTACTCTATTCCGAGCAACCATCTTTACATGCAGTGCCAGTCTAAATCCCATGAACAAAGTCTTGAGGTGAATGTAAACTGGATTGTAGCCATATTGGGCTCTGATTACCAGGGCTGCCTTCTGCTCTACACTTAACAAAATGGACATTATTTGCCATCAATGGCCCTTCATTGGCTGCAACTACATGGTCTGCATGTTTCAGTAAGACTCTACCATGGCAAATTCACTGGCACAATCAAGGCAGAGGAGATAGGAAGCTTAAATACTCCTTGAAGCCCATCACCATCTTTGGGTGGATCCAGCTAGCATCAGGCAGGTGACTTTGGTGCTTTGGTGCTGGCATTCAGGTCTACCTGGTATCTTCACCCCACCACCATGGAGAGGTGGGGCCCACTTAAAGGGGCCAAAGACCAAAGGGTCGCCCATCTCTACCCTTTGTGATGCCCCATGTTTGTGATGGAGGTGTAGCAGACCAAAATGCATGACAACTCCTCAAGACTGTCAGCAATTCATCTACACACAACATGGCCTTTATTTGAGGCCATCCATAACCTTTGGCATACGTGGAAGACTCTGTTACAAGTCCATGTGCCATCACAGCTTCTCAGAAGACTGTGGATGGCCCCTCTGGAAAATGTGGCATGATGACTGCAAGGGCAGCTTAGAACATCATCCCACCATCCATGGTGCGCAAGGGCTGTAGGCAAAGATTACGCCCAGAGCTGAGCAGAGAGCTCACTGGCATGGCCTTCAAGTATTCCCTACCCCCAGTGCCGTTGTGGATCTGACACACCTGGAAGGCACACAGAATGATGACATCAAGAAGGTGGTTGAAGAGAGGCATCCCAGGGCCCACTAAAAATAAATGCAGGAGACCAGGTTGTCTCTTCTGACTTCAACATACAGCTCCCACTCTACCTTTGATGCTTGGGCTGGCATTGCTCTCAGACAACTTTGAAAGCTCATTCCTGGTATGACAATGAATCGGCTGCAACTTAAGGTGAGTGGCTCTTGGCTTCTTGGCCTCAAGGTAGAAACCCTGGTTTTATCAGCCCAGCAAGGACACTGGGAGGAGAAGCCTCGGTTGCTGGGGTCCCATCTATCAGGCTTTAGCACTGGGCCTCTCTGTATTCATCTGAGCCCCATAATAACAGGAGGGACCTTGGGCCTCCTATCTCTTGGATACATCAATAAAGCTAGACACAAAAGAAGAAAGAAGAAGGAGGAGGACGAGGAGGAGGAGGAGGAGGAGGAGGAGGAGCCACGGCCTTTATCAGTTATTTTCCAGGTTGCAAGATTTTAACTTCAATAGCAAAAGATTCAATGTTTTATTCTCTTTTGGGGCAGACTATGACTGTTTAGCTTGGGATAAACTTATTTGTAGCTGGGGATTACGTTCGGATACTGCTGCTGCCTCTGATTGGTGACTTTTAAGAGGTTCCTGGGTTAAAACCTCTCATGGTGTGAATATGGATGAAGGAAGTCATTTGGGGGTGCAGTGTGTTTGTAAGTTTGTTTACACAAGTGTAACATTATGCTGATGGGTTTTTATATGGCCCTTGGGGTGGCACTGTGGGAGTGTGGTCCTGTTGCAGTAGGTGTGTCCCTATGGGTGTGGGCTTAAGACCCTCATCCTAGCTGCCTGGAAGTGTTCTCTGTAACCTTCGTTTGAATCTTAGAAACTCTCCTTACCTGCCTGGATATTGCCATGTTTCCTGCCTTGAGTAATGTGGATGAACCTCTGAAGATGGAGAGCAAGTTCCAATTAATGTTGTCCTTCCAAGACTTCTTAGTGCGTGGTATCTTTCTCAGCAGTGAACCCTAAGATATATTGTAGCCATATACTTGGTCAGGTTCAGTACTGGATATTTTCTCAGGGGTGTCTCTCTGCCTTATACAGATTTCTCATTAAACTCTGCAGGCTCTCCAATGTGGCTTGGGGCATGGGTGGCTTAGGATGGCTGGGTAAGCAGGGGATCTGTCTCTCACCAGTAGCGAATTCAGATGTCCACCGCCACGGGACAGCTTCTGCTTTGTTGCTTAGATCAAGCATGGTCCTTCAAGCGTGCATCAGTTTTCCAACTGAGCGTTCTCAGCCTGCCATGTCATTCTCCTCTGATGTATTGGCGTGGACTTTTTGAAGCTCACTGATTATCCATAGTCTTATTGATAGATGTAATGTTTCGTGTCTTGATAATAGAGTGTCTAAGTAGACAGACTTCCCTAGTGTATTTAATGTCTTCGAGAATCTTTTCTCACAGAGCTGCCTGTTCTGTTAAGAGAGGTTAACTTCGAGGGGTAACTTTGGACACAACCTCTAGGATGTGAATAGTAGCAAATCATTGAGGTGTCAACGGGTATTCTGTGAGAGGACCTGGGTCCCTGTGGCTACATACAATGGAACCCCAGGAAGGACTTCACACGTATTTCTGACTGCAGCCCTTGGCTGGATTACCTTCTTGGGTCTGAAGCTAATCTGGCATTACAGGCTACTTGTTGAATGGGCAATGGCCCACTCTGTGGCTGGCTTCAGGGTTTGCCTCATAGCTTACGGTGTGGTATAACGACGGTGCCAATGGTTTTGGAGGTCTCTGAACATGTGCAGGCCCTTCAGACTCACCACTCCAAACACCGGAACATTGTTGGTTTCCCTAAGACTCCATTCTAGCCTCTGAAGTGGCAAAGTTGGCCTCATGACTGGTATGGCTCATGGGAACCTGGCAGAATTATGGACAGGAACATCTGTTCCAAATAGATCAGCATTTGTTGGGTGAAGAAAAACGATAGGCTTTGTTGAGATCTGATCTGGTGAGATAAATGGTAGCTAAGACGGCAGATGGTGCAGTTGCAAGCTGGTAGCGGTGTATTCAGGCTCCTGGACATTGCCTTGCAGTTTCACACTGTATGCTCTGGCGGAGATCCCTGGGTACATGACATGTGAGGCACGTCCGAGACATTAAATAAGGAGGAGAAACGAACTTGGGGTGTGGGCAGCACCTCTCACGTCATGCTAGGGGGACCCTCAGATAAAACAGAAGAAAAGCACAGTGTTGTGTGTCCTCCCTCCTCTCCTCCTCCCTCCTCTGCTGATCTCCAGCTGCCATCGATGGCTGAGCCTCTGAGCTGTGGGCCCCAAGCAATTTATTTCTCTCTGCGTTATCTGTTCATTGTTTGTGATATGATGAGGTCCTTCGATCCCTAAAACATTGTGTTTTTGTTTTCATTTTTCTTTTGCATTGAGTTTTTCAAAGTTGGGCTCAAAATTGGGAGGCAGGGACCTGCGGGGCGGAAGATTTGTGACCTTGGTTTAGAGTTTCGGGAGGGGGATGGCCTTTGCCTCATTTCTGAGCAGCTGGGAATGCCCTTTACCAAAAGGCAACTGTCGCTCCTCGACAAGAGCAGGTAACCTTCCGATAAATGACGAGCCGCAGGAGGCCAAGCTTCAGCGAGAAGAGCAAGCCAGGTTTTCAGCTTCACTGAACGCTCACAGTCCAGCCAGCCCTATTGACCATTTCCTGGGTTTTCTGGAAGCAAGTCAGGTTTGCTCCTGGTTGTTGCTTAACTTGTTAAGTTAGAAACAGGCGCAGCCCTCGGAGACCAGGGTTGCTTTGGCACCCTCTATCTTCAAAATCCAGTCGAACTTCTGCAGCTTTGAGCCTAGGCAGTTGGGGGACAGCCAGAGTCAACCATCCAGCTAACTGAGAGCCACTTCCAAAAGGCCAGAAGGTTCTGGAATGCTGGTCTGTAGTGTGCCAACCTCACGGAGGGCCTACAGAGTCAGACAATCTTCCCCTCATTTCCTTCATTGCGTTAAGTGTTTGACTGGCTTGTTTGGTCACAAGTTTTTACTTGAATGATTTCCTCCTTTTAATTTTTCTCTTTCTTTGAGAAGTCCATGAGTGATCTGGGTTACAGACTTTTTATGATTTCTGTGCTCATTCGTTAAGAGCATTTGGGCGTATCCAGCCAAAAAGCCGTGGGCACTGGTTCACTTCTCTCTGTTTTCCCTTTTCAAGGATTCTGTTAAAATCCATAATGTAACCAGACAAGCAGAACATTCAGGCATTCTTCTGAAGGTTAAGCCTTCTGCCTCACCTCAGTCAGTTCTGCTTGTTACTGGCATCTCCTAAAGCATGTCCATTGCCCTCACTGAGGTCAGCCATACAAAGGCAGTTCATCCATTAGCCTAGACACTTTTCTTTGGTGTAACGGCTGAGCAGCAAGCAGCAAATAACGGAAGGCAACATCGCGAGCACCAGCAGTATCGTACTCTTTTTTTTTTTTTTTGGTTTTTTTTTGGAGCTGGGACTGAATAGCCGGGCCTTGCTTCTTAGGGCGCTCTACCGCTGAACTTTAATCCGGATGTAATTGCTCTTCAAAACCTCAGTCGGGAGAGGCTTGGTGTGGGCAGGAAGCATGCCGTTCAAGTTAAATGTCTGGCGGGGAGAGTTGGTGTGATGATGGCTTGATCTGCTGGCCCCCTTATCCAGTTCTCTCTGTGATTCTGCTTAGGAGAGTTTTTTTCTCTCTCATCATAATACTTCTGGTAGGTCGGCTTATATATTAGACTAAAACACACCCTGAGAAATGGTGGCTAACTCGGTCTGTAAATCTGAACAACAAAGCGGGAGGAGTCCGTAGAGCTCCGGCTTTTCTGATTAATGTCACCGCATGAAGCATCCAGATTGCCACACGAAAACAAAGCGACGTTATTTGGACTTCAACTTCACTCTAGCCTTCAAAAAAAAAAAAAAAGGATGCAGGGGCTCACAGTGGGTTGTTTCCCCTGGGTCTTATCTGGAATAAAGGGTGTATTGCCTTGACACACACCCATGCCCAAAGCAACCCATCTGGCTGGCCCTATCTCTCACTCCAGTTGTTGCTATATTTGTTCAGAAGAGCAGCTGCCCAGAGAGAGAGACATGTGGAAATGGAGTGCACACTACGTCAGTCCAAGTATCGTCTAGAAGATGTGAGCAGAGGTCTAAGTTTAGCCAAAAGGTCTCTTTTTGTAAGGTTGCCTCAATGGAAAGAAGAAGACAAAAGGGGAAGGCAAAATCGACTTTGTCTTATTAACTCTGGTACTGCACAGCAACCTGTGTGACGGTAGACCTTTGACAAATTAGCGAGGTCCTCACTGAGAATTCAGGAAATGCAACAAGTAGACGCTGCACATGGAAAGCGGATCAAACGAACAGAATGAAGGCCTCGCCTGGGCACAGGTGCTGGAGGAGAGGTAGATGCTGCTTTGAATGCACTGCTGTCGGAAGCCTGCTGCCAGGGGAAATCTTCAAATGTTCTACTAATGCTAGGCATCCTGAAGTGCGCACACGAAGTTTGCCCAGGTCAGTGGATTTAGAAAAAGACAACGATGTTCTCTGCCCTCGGCTGAGGACCTGCTGCCTGGTCTCTGCTCACTGAGAGTTCAATTGGCACAGCCTGCTGGCTGTCGCGAGGCCTGGGAAGTGTGTCCCATCTATGCAAAGTCCCCATCCCCAGCTCCCTCCGTGCCAAAGCTGCAGGAAATTCCCCGTGAAACAAAGGAAAGAGAAACTCAGTGGCACAGACTAACTCCAAAAAAAGCAGGCAGTTGGGTATATGGAGGGTTACTCTCAGGGAAGTGATCAGATGCAAGGTCATATTCCCAAACCTCCCTCAAAAAAAATGCCTCATTTTCCAGATAAAGTTGGACTGTGTCAGAGCACACTGGGTAAATTTAGGACTCTACCCTGAGGCTTGGGCTGGGGACAGAGCTGGACTAATAACATCTGTCATCCCAGTCCTGTGATTCCTTGATAAATTGGCCTTTATTTTCGGGTGCGCTAGTTTTTTCCAGTAGACTCATGATTAAGCAATGCACTTTAAATTTCCCTTTAGACACTCCAAATAGCACAGTTCTGGATAATTACCAGTTGGGGATTATATAAACTCAATAACTAACACAGGAGAGGCTGGTGAGTCAGGGAACCAAAAGGTTCTCTGAAAGGGCCTGGGAGGAAGCACGCAGTGTCTTCTACCTCAGTGAGTTCTCTTCTGTACAGACGGAGTTCCATGTCTGGTGCTCTCAAAGTCCACAATAACACGCTAAGGCAACTATAACAACAGCAAATGGAGAGGAACACTGAGTTCTAGTAGGCTTTCTCTGAAGTTGAGCACCCTCATGCAAAACTCCAGAACTCTCCAAAATCTGAAACAGGCTGAATGCCCAATGAGACAATACTAAGTCTGATGGTTCTTCAACACAAACTTTGTTTAACCAAATGTATTTAAAAATACTACACAAATTCGCTTTTTGGATAATGTGTATAAAGTTTATATGAAACATTACGAGTCCTAGGCTTAAATTAAGAATCAATCTTAAACTATTTCCTACATGAAGACCGATGTTTAGATACTTCCGAACGTCAAAATCTGAGGCTTGGAAGATAGCATATCAGATAAAAGCTGCGTTTATGAGACTAGAGCTGATCTGGGCGTGGTTTGAAGTTTGAAAACGACCCAATGGTCTCAGAGAGTGGCACTCTTGGGAGGCGTGGCCGCTGTAGAGAAAGTGGGTGGTGTTGTTGGAGGAAATGCGTCAGGGTGTGGGCGTTGTTGGAGGAAATGCGCCACGGGGGTGGGGTTTGGGTTCAGATGCCCAAGACAGGTGCAGCATCCTCTCTCTCTCTGCTGCCTGGGTATCCAAATGTAAAATTCAGCTCCTCTCCATCGCCATGTCTGCCTGTGTGCCACCATGCTTCCTGCCATGATGACAATCGACCAAAAACTCTGTGTGAACTGTAAGCTAGTCCCAATGAAATGCTTTCGTTATAAAAGTTGTTGTGGTCCTGGTGTCACTTCTCAGCAATAGGAGGTGACTAAGACAGGATCCTATAAACCCATTAAAATACTGGACCCTGCGTGTGACTACAGCAGACACAGGCACCCCTGAAGCAAGCTAGCTAACCATTGAATTGTGAGCTCTGGGTTCCGGGGTGACAGATCCTACCTCAAATATACAAAGGTAAAGAGCAATCAAGGAAGACACTCAAACTTCTGCTCCACGCATGTGCACATACATGCTACATAACATACCTTACATAGAACACCTACATGCATGAACATGCACAAAAATTAGACATAAAAAATTCAGAATCTAAAATGATCCCAGGTATTTTAATAGCACTTTCAACTGTGTGTGAGTACATTTTTAATAATCCACTAATGATGCGATAAAGGATGGGATGATTTGGAGCTACGACTAATAATGCGTTTAGAAAATTACAGATGATGTGTTATTAGTTTCTATGGATATGTAGACTATAATAACTTAGTGGATTTTAGTTGCTGGAGTCTGACTAATTTTAGATTTTATATATAGATCAGTGATATAAAAAAACTTGCTTATCGTGGTGCCCAAGATATTCTAAGGTAGTCTCAGTTTTTTCATAATCTTAGCTTAAAATATATTACTGAATCTTTACACACAGCTATTTCATTTTCTTGCCCCAGCCATATGTAGTTTGCATCTCTAGTTCAGTACCAGAGATGTGAGAAATGAGGAGAATCAGGGTTCCACGGTCATCCTCCAGCTAGATAATGAGTTTCAAACCCCACCTGGAGATACGCATGGAGACCCTGACCCAAACACACACAGTAGCACTGTTTTGAGCCTGAGGGTGTAGCCAGCTTGAGTGGATGGTACATCCCTTAACTGAGACGAGTTGAGAAGTTGATTCTCTATGAGTTCAGGTCCATCCTGATCTATGCATAAAGCAAGTTCCAGGGTCAGCGAGGCTACAGTGTGAGACCCTGTTTGCAAAGTACAATGGTGATAGAGGACTTAGTAGTTAAAGAGCACTGACACTCTTTCCAGAGGACCATGAGTTCCAATTCCACCCACGGATGACTCCACAACCTCTCTTGACAGCTCAATCTCAAGAGCATTTGTAGCCTTTCTCGCCTCCATAGATTCCTTTATGTTACCTGTCGAGTACACAGATGTTCACGCATAGCATTTCATGCAAAGAAAAACAAATAAAAAGTAATGAACAGACAAATGAAAGACAAACAAAAAACAAAAAAACACTAGGGATGTGCTCAAGTGGCACCGCCTCACCAAGTCTGGGCAAGCCTTGGGATTGATTCTTGATACTGCAAAAGAAACCAAATGAAAATGAAGTGTTCAGTAGCTTCCTATGAAGCTACTGAAGACATGTTTTCATCCTTGACAGAGTAGAAACAGAGCTAATCTATGATGTCTAATTCACCTAAAAGGCCAGAATGATCCTCTGGGGACCCATGGTGCTTCTCCAGACTACAACATCACAGGCAAAGGAGACAAAAACTCCCAGGATTATGGCTTGGTCTCCCAGACCAACCATGACTCAGCTCTGGTATTTAAATGCATCTCTCCCACAGTCTGAGACCACCCGGGGAGGAAATCTAAGCTACAAATCAGGATGATGTCAACAGAAGGATAGGGCAGACTTGCTTTATATGACTTCCTGTTAATGTGGCTGGAAAACTTAAGATGATATGTTCGAGTATTTAGCTATTTACATGGTGTGTAGGAGCTATAACTACTCAGCAGTGGATTTTGAGTTACCATATCTGGATCAGTTTTCGTCTCAGATATCTCAGTGGTAGAACACTTGCTTGAACAGCATGTGGCATGTGCCGCAGGACTCGATCCCAACACTGAGATGATAGCGTACTAGTAATGATAATCATAGTAATAACATCTAGTAGTAATACACACATATATCTTACTTCACACAACCAGGCACATACGCTTTGAGACTCCTCTACTCAGGGAGACTAGAGCAAGCACATTACATCAGCCCTGGAGTTCAAGGCCAGCTTGGGCAATGCAGACTCAACTTCCACTCAGCATGGTAACAAGTAACAATAATGACGATGACATAACAGCATTAAAAAGTATGTCTGGACCGACAGAGATTCGGAGAGTGTTCACAAGAGATGCAAAAGACAGCACCCCTCCCGGGAGCAACAGAAATAAGGGCATTTGTGACTTTTCCATCTCCTTCAGGACAGGCACCTCCTCAGGGCATTTCCTAGTAGAATGTCAGTTTGAGTTCTCTGAGGGCACAGCTGTGGGACTCCACACAGTAAGACAGACAACTCTAACTGCTGTCTCAGGCAGGCTGGACTAGAGCCAACAGGCCCTACCTCCCTGATGAGACAAAAACAGGAATGCTCAGGACAGCCTTCCTGAGGTTCACAGAGATAGATCTTCAGGATAAAACCTGGTGAGAGCTCTGAGGTTCTTGGAGCAGGTGAATGGAGTTACCTCTTAAGAGTGGGTGTTTAATATTCCAAGCAGGCCAATTTGTCCAAACACACAATACCCAGCACACCAGAGTATTTCGCTTCAAAGGTTAGATGCTCCTTTATTATCGAGATTACTAATGTATCAACACTTGGAGGTGGGAAACCTACAACTCATTAATGCTTCACATAATTGCACCAAGCTGCCCACACTAGCTTTCCACTGGGCTAAATCTGTTGTTTATCAGACTCACCGAAAGGGAATATATTTTGCATATTTTAGTGAGAGTAAATGTCTATAGAGTAAAAAGTTTATTCTAAGGTGGCGGTTCGCTCTTCCAGGTCTTGGTCTCCAGGTATGACTCCAGTTTTTCTAGTCATTCCTAGTCACTTGACGGACACGGGAGCAACACTACAAGGAGTGGACAATTTGGCTTAGAAATGAATCAACATAGACAATTTGCCTAGAGAAATGTAGCCTTTCTTTGTTTCCATTCTCCGTAGCTAACGCGCGTGAACTCAAGCAAAATTGACGGTGTAAGAAAATTGTTGTCTGAAATAATTAAAGTGTCTTCCAAGGCCTGACCTCATACGCAACAATTCGTTCCATCCTCCCAAAGCCAAACCATCTAGAATTCCAATGAATGTGGCATCTCTGGTGACATCAGCGATACTGCATCCCCTTCCGTTGGATGTCGCCTCTGTGTGAAAAAATGCTAATTTCCCAAGGAATCTGCAGACTATCAAAATAACTTCTGTTGAGCATCCTGAAGTAAGCCTCGGGTTCCCAGATTATTGTTAGCTAGTATAGATAAACTCTTGCCGTCTAACTGACTTTTCTAGACATCCCTAATTGTTTTATGCACAAATTTTATTTCACCCCAAAAGGTAATGAGCTACCTAAGATCCAGTCTTTCAACTTTTTCTTATCCTTTAGACTCCCAACTGGGTCCATGGGTTCTTGGTTGGGACTGGTCAGGGGCTGGGTATAGATTTAAAGAGAGAGAATATACTCCTAAAAGTGCGCAGAATTTGTAAGTCAGATGCCTGTGTAACTTGTGTTTACTTTGGGAGAAATTATAAATTAGTGTGGCTGTTAAGGGAAACCATGCCACAGACAGAGTCCATACATACCTCTGTGTGAATATACATGAAGCCAGGCGAGCCAGATCTCCTGGAGTAGGATAAAAGGTGGTTATGAGCACTGACACAGACATTGGGAGCAAAGTCAGAGGCCTCTACAAGAGCAGTACATTCTTAGCTGAACTCTCTCTCTAGCCCATGCCATGGTTTTAGCACATCCTGATTGGAAACCAATGAAAGCTGACCTGTCATGCTAAGAGCATTTGCTGCTCTCACTGATGAAGCTGGTTCAATTCCAAGCACCAGGTGATGGGCCACCTTCACCTGGTAACTCCAGTGACAGAGATGACACACTCTTCCGACCTCCATAGGCACCACAGACACGATACAACACATAAGCACATGCAGCGAGCACCCTAGATACAAAACAGATAGAGATCCTGGGGAAGGGAGATCTCTGCATGACTTTGAACTGTGCCTCTGTGCTGGCCCGAGACAGCTGCAGGCAGTAGACTTTCCTGGGCTCTTCCTGGACTCTCTGGTTGCAAAAGCCTCAGCTAATCTTTCACTCTGGCCCATCCACCCTGCAGGGCCTCTTGTGTGTCCATACTGGCAGCCTCCTCCACAGGCCTTACTCAGTGAGGAGCCTCGAACCCACTGCTCGGCCGAGAATCAGCCCTAGGGGACATGGCAGTGCCCTTCCACATCTGCCACAGGTGCCAGGGCCTCCACAGCTACTTTCTCTCCAGAAAAGATCCAAACACAAATCAGATGAACTTTCAAGTGCCCTTAAAGCTACGTGAGGTAGGCATTTGAAACCCCAGAGACAGAACCCTGTTGCATTCTGGGTAACCAGTGAAGATTGGTGGACCTGAAACACCTTTGGCCGACTATCCTGTCCCCAGGATCCCAAAGCTTTGATCTCCATTAGGGCCGCCACTGGTCGCCCACCACCATGCCTTCCAAAACATGATGTTTGCTTCTGGGGCTCCATTCTAGAACCTTCTGCTTAAAATCCAAACTCCATACTTGTTATAAAGGCAGGCCAAGATCCTGAGTAGTGGACTGTTTGGATTAGAAGTCCTTGAGCTCAGTGCAGAGTCCCACCTGCTCCTGGCAGAGTCAGGCCGAGTGTACAGCATCGAGTTTCCCTCGAAGGGATGTCTAAGGATGCCCAAAGGTCTTCACTCTGGACTGGATGTGCTCAAGCTTCCTCTCATGGCAATCACAGCCTGTATGCCCAGTGACTGCTCAGCCTCTTCCTTGTCGTGCAAGCTAGGTACATTGTGGGTTCCTGTCCTGTGAGTTCTGCCTTTGTCCATCACCTCGATCGAGCATTCTCAACACTTCATAGGTATCAGCTAGACAGCCTTCTCCAACATCGATCTTCCACTAGCACTGCAGACCTGTGCTACCTACCCCTGCGAAGCTACACGCCTGTGCGACTTCGCTCTTACATTTAAATTTAAATGAATTAAAATGAAAGACTCAGGCCTCAGCCTCGCTAGACACATTTTGAAAGAGTCACTAGCCACACGGGACTGAGTGGCTGTCATACTAGATATTCTCATCACTGCAGAAAAACTCTGCAGGAGAATCGTTGAAGATCTCAATGCCCAGAGCTCCAGAGCAGTTAAATGGGAATTCGCTCAGTGGGAATCTACCATTAAGAGGGTTTTGCTTTTGGTTTTGCTAAGATCGATTTATTTTCTCTATTGAATATTTTATGTATGTATATTTCAAATGTTATCCTTCCTCAGTTCCGCCTCCCATCCGCTCTCCCTGCTTCTATGACCTCCTCCCACCCACTACACTCCCACCCACCGTGCTCTGGCATTCCTCCCTACACTGGGGAAATGAGCCTTCACAGGACCAAAGGCTTCTCCTCCCAATTTGGTACCGATACAAGCCATCCTCCTCACATAGTGCATGGATGCCATGAGTCTTCCATGTGTGTACCTCCTTCGTTAGTGATTTAGTCCCTGAGAGTTTGGAGAGTGTGGTTGGTTGACATTGTTGTTCTTCCTATGGAGCTGCAAACCCCCTTCAGCTTCTTCAGTCCTTTCTAGCTCCTCCATTAGGGTCCCCAGTGCTCAGTCATGATGAGTCGAAGCTGCTAAAGCGTCCTCATCTGTCCTCATGGGGCTCTGTAGAGGCTCTCAGGAGACACCCATGCTCTGGCTCCTGTCAGCTTGAAAGCACTTCTCTTTGGCATCAGCACAGTGGACTGGGTTACGCTGGCTGCATATGGAATGATGGATGGATGGGCAGTCTCTGAATAGTCTTTCCTTCAGTCTCTGCTCTGCTCTTTGTCCTTATATTTCCTTTAGACAGGAGCAATTTGGAGTTAAAATTTTGAGATGAGTGGGTTGCCCCATCCCCCAACCAGGGGCCTTGCCTAACCTCTGGATATGGTCTCTACAGGTTCTTCCTCCCCTTTATTGGGCATTTCAGCTAATAACCCTGTTGGGTCCTGGGAGCCTCTTGCTTTCCTGGCATCTGGAATTGCTGGTGGCTACCCCCAGTTCCCCATCCCCCATTGCTACACACCTCTGTATATCATCCCTGTCTCCTCTCATACCTGATCCTGACCCCCTTTTTCCCTTCCCCCTCCTCTCTTCCTCTCAAGTTCCTCCCACCCATCTACCTTCTGTGATTATTTTGTTCCCCCTTCTAAGAAGGACTGAAGCATCCACACTTTGGTCTTCTTTCTTCTTGAGCTTTATGTGGTCTCTGGATTGTACCTTAGGTATTCCAAGCTTTTGTGCTAATATCCATTTATCAATGAAATGCATACCATGTGTGTCTTTTTGTGACTGAGTCCCTCACTCAGGATGATATTTTCTAGTTCCATCCATTTGCCTGTGAATTTCATGAAGTCATTGTTTTTAGTAGCTGAGTAGTACTCCATTGTGTATCCCATTTTCTGTATCCATGCCTCTGTATGTATACGCCTGTGTGTTTATTTGGGGACGTTCGCACACAGATCCAAGTGCCCACAGAGGTCAGAAGTGGGCACTGGATCTCCTGAAGCTGGAGTTTTGAGTTTAGGGTGTTTTGAGCTACCCAATGAGGATACAGGAATCCAAACTTAGGTCCCCTGCAATAACTGTATGTGCTCTTGATTGCTAAGTCACCTCCCAGCCCTTATTTTGCTGGTTTTGTGTTTGTTTGTTTGTTTGTTTGTTTTGTTTTGTATTTTCATCTGTTTGTTTTAGATTTGGGTTTTAAGTACCCTGGTTGCCAGCGTCAGCTGGGGTTGAAGACCACTGCCCTAAACACACTCTCGACAGTAACTCTCTGATCCCGAAGATTCCCAACAACAGATGCTGACCTTTGACCCCTGGCTGGGGGTGCTTCGGAGAGGGTTGCCCCACCCACCCACCCAGAGCCAAGGAATTTGTTGTCATTAATGGTCATTTGACTGGAAACCTTAACTAGTCCTCAGATGCTTGCTTACTCTGGCTGGGTTTTCTCACAGCTTTAGTAGATTGTAGGCAACTGAGGGACAAAGACTAGCCAAGCCAACAGAGAGCTGAGGTGAGGTCCAGGGGCTTTATAATTCCTGGCATCTCCATGTCCAGCCTCAGGAGAGCAGGGCCTGCCTCTGTCTGTAGAGACCTCACAGCTAAAATGTCCTCAATGACGTGAGCATAAAAATATAGTGCCTTAAGCCTATATGGACTGGTAAAAGCTTCTGACGTCAGGTAGCAGAAAGCTACTGAATGCAGAATTCTATGACTGGTGCAAAAGAAGTAGACAGCAATTAGAAACCTAACAAGTTTTCATAGCGTCTTCTCATGCACTCCTCACTAAGAATTACTGTTTCCTGGCTTCTGCGTCTAAGCCTTTCCCTTTTGGAATAAGAAACCCGTGCCTCTCTCTTGCCTTGTATAGCCAGTGTCTCTCCCAGCACAGTGTGACTGGCAGTGAGGATGAAAAAGTGAAAACCCCACATTTGATGAACCAGAGAGTATCTGTGTAGGTCAACTCTACCTTGCTGTAACAAATTACCTGAGACAAGCAACTTAAAAAGAAGAAACAGTGTTTAGATTCTCAGCTTCTCAGGTTTTCTGTGCTTTGTTGGCCTGATTGCTTTTACACCTATGGGAAAGCAACCACCATGAAGGGGAATCTGGGGGGTGGGAGGGACAATACTGCTGGTCCCATGGAAGCTGAGAAGGGAGGAAAAGAGAGAGAAAGAAGAGACTGGATTATCAATATCTCCTCAAGGGTGTGGCTCAAGTCACTCGGAGGTCCCCTGCTCCTTTTTCCTCCTGTTGGCTATCCTGGAAATCATTATGTGGATCAAGCTGGCCTTGAACCCACACATATCCACCTGCTTCTGCCTCCTGAGTGCTGGGATTAAAGTCAAGTATCACTGCACCTGGCTCCCCTCTTGAAGGCTCATCCCCTCACAGACTATTGATCAAATGTTTAGGGAATGAGACTTTGGGAACATTTATCCAAACCAGAATGGAGATATTGATAGATGGTAAAATAGGATACTACCTGGTCCATTAGGGCAAATGAAAGCTATCAGCCTTGAACTAAGTTTAAAATAACAACTTTCATAAGACCAGAGAATACGACTAAAGGAAACCAAGGCAGCCCATTTACCACAGAAAGGCTGAAGAACTGCTCACCCAGTCGGAAAGGAGATAATATATGCTCATTAGTGACTGCAGATTATTGAGCATGAAGCTGTTCCAGGAACTGACCATGTGTCCCAATTAACCAATCTGCATGGTCCGGTCATGATTCCCACCTGGCCAAGGAGGAAACTTAGGCTAAGTCTGCCCAAAATCACTCAGCCGATGAGGCAGGTACCAATGAGACAGGCCCAATGGTCACATAGATGAGTTACCTTTCATTGCTCTAATGAAGTAGAAAGGCAACTCGTAGAATGAAGAGTTTCTTTGGAGTTCCGGTTTCAGAAGGAGATTCCATAATGGCAGGGGAGGCCTGGCTGCTGATGGCCAGAGCAGGATGCTAAGAGATGATATTGTCAACAGCATGAGGAACGCAGAGAGAGCGAGGAGGAGAGGAAGGCTGTGAAGCGGCCCACTTCCTCCAGCAAGGTTCCTCAAACAGCAACACCAACCTAGGACCGAGAGATCACTGTGTGAGCCTATGGGGACATTTCTCATTCGAACCAACACATCATGCTTTTTAATTCAAAAACGCTGCCTGAGAAAGATGCCTCCTTAAAAATGGCCACCCAGCAAAACCTGAGTGTACAGCCGACCTCTACACTACCTAAAAGTAATACATCCTTCACAAAGCTCCAGAACCTTCAGTTTTATAAAACAGGTCTCTCACCGAAATATTGTCTATACTAAATGACGAAAGTTACTTCGAGGCTTAGCCTAGTCTCTGGCAAGCAGGAAGTGCTCAGTAAATGCAAGCAGTTCTAGTATTAAGAGCATCTATCTGAGTAATGCTGTGTCTCTGTCCTAGTTACCGTTACTACTGCCATGATGAAACACAGTGACCAGAAGCAAGTTGGAGAAAAAAGTGTTTATTTGGCTTTTCACTTCCACATCACAGTCCATCTCTGAAGGAAGCCAGGACAGGAACTCAAGCAGGACAGAGCCTAGAAGCAGGAGCTGATGCAGAGGCCATGGAGGACTGCTGTTTACTGGCTCGTTCCCCATGCCTGGCTTAGCCTGCTTCCTTATAGAACCCAAGACCACCAACCCAAGGATGGACACGACACAGGCTTGCCGATAGCTCGATCTTATGAAGGCATTTGCTCAACTGAGGCTCCCTCCTCAGGTACCTCTAGCCTGTGTCAAGTTTTAAAAACTGGTAAGCACAGTCTTTCTAGAGGTGATAATAAGTGAACCCAATCAGTGGCATCAGAGATTCTGGGGCAGCCAACGAGTCTTCTGAAACGCACCGCTCTGGTCCAGGCTGTTTCCGATGCTGACAGTTCTGAGCCCACAGTTGTCTTTTAGAGATAAGAGGAGTTTGAGGATTCTTCTGCCTCCCCTCATGAGCCACTGAGGAAGGCTCAGGCTAGGATCCACATCTACTTTCAAATGTTTAAGGTGTGTGAGTCAAGGATTTTGCTCAGAAAAGATGGAGGAGGAAGCAAGGAGGAGACAGGAACATTTTAAAATCATTGAAAATGCAATCTTCTCCTTAACAGATAAAAACCAAGTCTGAATCAACAGGCTCAATTCCATAGTAAGAGACTTTCCAGCAGAAATATTAGCAGAACTAAAACTCATGAAGCAATCACATACAATGTAGATGTGCCATACCACAAACTACAACTCCTAAAACCCAGCAATTATTAGTCTGTCAGTGTTTAAAGCTGTTCCTTCTTCATTCCATTCAGGGGCCCATTTGCCACAAGAGACAGCTTCAAATTCATGACCTCTCCAGAGGGTATTTCCCATTGGTGTTTTTTCATGAGAAGGGCATCTCCAAAGGGTCCAGCAGTTAGATCCCAAAGTCCCCTGCTCCATTCAGAAAAGGATGAGAAGAGCAATGAAGGAGCTGCTGTGGGTTCTGACTCTGATTGTTCCCTAGCAGGAGACAGATTTTTATTTACAAACTGCAAAGTTCATCTTTATATTGTATAGGTTACATTGTAAAGGTTACATTGTAAAGGTTACATTGTATAGGTTACATTGTATAGGTTACATTGTATAGGTTACATTGTATAGGTTGCATTGTAAAGTTACATTGTAAAGTTACATTGCATAGGTTGCATTGCATAGGTTGCATTGTATAGGTTACATTGTATAGGTTACATTGTATAGGTTACATTGTAAAGGTTATATTGTATAGGTTACATTGTATAGGTTACATTGCATAGGTTACATTGTATAGGCTACATTGTATAGGTTACATTGTATAAGTTACATTGCATCGGTTACATTGTATAGGTTACATTGCATAGGTTACATTGTATAGGTTACATTGCATAGGTTACATTGCATAGTTTACATTGCATAGGTTACATTGTATAGGCTACATTGTATAGGTTACATTGTATAGGCTCTTGGTCACAGCCTCAACTTTATCATGGTAGCCCCAAAGCAGCCACAGGCCACTAGGAAATGGATCATGAGTTTTGATAAAATTTTGTTAGCTGGGTGGTGATGGTGCCTACCCTTAATCCCAGCACTTTGGAGCCAGAGCCAGATAGAACTCTGTGAGTTCCAGATTAGCTTTGTTCACATATTGTGTTTGAGGCTAGCCAGTACGACACAATGAGATTCTGTCTCAAAACAAAAGCTCAATATATATTTTTGAAAGATACTGGGGGTTGGGGATTTAGCTCAGTGGTAGAGCACTTGCCTAGGAAGCGCAAGGCCCTGAGTTCGATGCCCAGCTCCGAAAAAAAGAACCAAAAAAAAAAAACAAAAAAAAACAAAACAAAAAACAAAAACTGATATTTGAATTCTATATAATGTTCATATGTAACAAAATAATTCTTTTTTAAATCCTTTCATTTATTTTGTGTGTATTAGTGTTTTGCCTGTGTGAGGATATCAGATCCCCTGGAACTGGAGTTACAGACAGTCCCATGCTGCCATGTTGGTGCTGAGAATTGATCCCTGATCCTCTGGCAGAGCAGCAGATCACTAATCTCTCCAGACCAAATAATATTCTAAGATGAGTTTTCACTATGTTGCCCTAGCATGTCTGGTGCTCACAGAGATGCATTTACCTGTCTCCCAAGTGCTGGGATTAAATGGTTGTCACCATGGTTGGTGGCTTCCTCTTCTTCTTCTTCTTCTTCTTCTTCTTCTTCTTCTTCTTCTTCTTCTTCTTCTTCTTCTTCTTCTTCTTCTTCTTCTTCTTCTTCTTCTTCTTCTTCTTCTCCTTCTTCTCTTCTTCTTCTTCTTCTTCTTCTTCTTCTTCTTCTTCTCCTTCTCCTCCTCCTCCTCCTCCTCCTCCTCCTCCTCTTCCCCTTCTACCTCCCTTCCTCTCCTTCCTCTGCCTCCTCTTACCTCTTTTTGTTCTTCTGCTTCTTCTCTTCTTCTCTTTCATTTGAAAATCTCAGCAGTTTTCTCTGTGGTCCTCCACTCAGACAGTTAGCCAAGCCTGGTCCCTGATTTTCTGATACCCAGTTCCTCTGATTCATTCATGTTGTCTCTCTTTACTCTCCAAGAGTTTTGAGAAGATGCTAAAGCAGGAATCAGATCCATTTCCCCCAAATAAGTGCAGGTTAATTTTTATACTTTATCACCGAATCTCTCTAAAACTACTTTGCCTCTCTAGAAAACCCACAAAATAGACAGGAATAGCAAGCAGCATTTGTCTGTAAATCCCCGTCCTGAATAGGCTGAGTCAGGAGAATGGCAGTTTATAGACCAGCCTGGACAACAAATGCAGAAAAGCAAAGAAAGAAAACAAATTAGTAGGAAAGAGAAAAATACAGGTTAGATAAAACAGGAAAACCCAAAATGGCTGAAGAATAAGCCTTCTGCCCCAGGCTCCACACAGGCCCATGTGGACTAGAGTCACCATGATTCTTCCCCTGTTCTTCTCTAGAAGAGATATACCAGGTCTGCCTGAAACAAACCATGTCAAGACTCTAAGAAGTGGTGTGTGGTTTGTGGGGAGACAGATGACATGAAAATGTGCATTCGAATTGGGAGCTATCGTATAGAAAGGTCAAGAAGGAGGCAGAACTGTCCGGATACTTGAGACAGTGTTTCAGTAGTGAGCAAAGGGTGGGCCAGGCCACAGGCGGCAAGAATCATAACAAAAGATGCACCCAAGTGCCCATTCAAAGGCAGGCGGGGAAGGCCTGAGATTCAGGGAGCTGGGGATGGCTGGTCCTCAGAGAGAGGATGCCTGTCTTAGTGAACAGGTACTTGCTTCTTTTGTGCTGGAGCATGTGTATATGTGCCAGGGTGTGCATGCACATGTGTGTGTGTAAAGATGCCCATGCACATATGTGTATGTTCATACACAGGTGTGTGAAGCAAGTCTTAGGTTTTACTCCTCAGTAGCTGTCCAGCTTGGGTTTATTTGGGGCTTTGTTTGCATGTTTTGAGATAGGCTCTCTCTAAGCTTGGTGCTCAATAATTAGGCTAAGCTGGCTGGCTGGGATCTACCTGCCTTAGCCTCTCTGGACTGGTATTAAAGTCCCCTGCCACCGTGTTGTAGCCAGCTTTCTAGGTGGGAACTGAGGACCGAACTCAAGTCTTCATGCTGGTATAGCAGACACTTTGATGACTGGGCCGGTTCCCTAAACCCCCTTCCTTCACCTGTGAGCCATCGTTTTGTTTACGTGGATTCTGTTTAGTGTAATCACTGTAAGCTTCCGGTCTGCCCGATGGCTCAGTGGGTAAAGCACTGGCTGGCCTGCCTCACTACCTGAGTTCCACCCTCTGAGCCACACAGCAGAAGGGGAGATCCTGCCCTGGCAAGTTGTCTTCTGGCCTCCGCATGCTGCCCTCCCTACACACACACACACACACCCCTGTTTCAGGATGAGACACTTGTTATAACCTACACAACTACACTATACCACGTCTGTGCACGGCTTTACATTAGCGTCTGCTCTGTGTTGTAGATGTCACTGGTTTCACTGACGCGTCCTGACACACACTCCATTTAAAGTATCTCCTTACATACCACGCAATTCCACAGCCCTAAGAATCCTGTGATCCATCTATTCCCCCACCACCACGCTCTGTTCCCCAAACTCCACAGTCACGATCTTTTAACCATCTCCATCCTATTTGCCTTCTCCAGACTGTCATAAAAGTTTTTCTTTTGAGAGAGACAAAACTGGTTTGTCTTCTTCATAAGCAATACATACAGGTAGACAACAGATTGCATTTGGGAGGGGACAGCTCTCGTCAGCGCAGCTGACTCAAGCTTTCTCACCATTCACACTTTCCCGAAAAGTCGTGTGATGTCAGTGGGAGACTTGAAAGCTTGAGGGACAGCGAGACAATTAGGATAAAGAGATCGCAAACACCTGCAACAACAGAAAGGCATTCCGTGACGGGTCAGATCTGAATACACGATTCGAGCCTCTGCCCAGCGTGGGACAGCTGGTGGATGATGGGCTCGGGAGAAGGGGAGCCTGCAGAGATTAGAGAGAGCAAACCTCAGGGATGCTTCTTCCTAAAGCCACGCTAGGGACTTGTGATTTAGAGAGGCCCTGCCGAGAGAGCTGACCTAGGGGAAGGGTGAAACAAACACCACCAAGATTTCGTCCTGGAAGGGAGGGGAAAGAGCCCTTTCAAGGAAGCCATACAGTAAGTAAGCAAACAGGAGCCTTTGGGAGATCTGTGGATGTATGAAGAACAAAGCCAGCACTGAAAGCACTACAATGTGATAGGGTCGCGCTATTCATGGAATTGCTCTTTGTGTCTTATGGAGGTAAGGCAGTGCCTGAGATTGCAAAGTATATATATATTGTATATATATACACACACATATACATATATAATGTATATATATAGCTACATATATATACTATATATATTGTATATATATAGTATATATATATACACACACACATATGTAGTGCATGTGCGTATATGTCTCAATCAATCTGCCAGCCTGGGCCCTGCAAGGCCTCGGTATTGGGTTGGAGATGTCTCATAGAGTCCAAGCCTACAGGAGACTCTGGGTTGATCGCATCAGAAAGAAAAGAGTCTGTTGATTAATCAATCAAAAGCCAACCATCAACCGTGACATTTCTGCAGTGAATTAAGTGACCATTGATATCAAATAGAGTACAGGAAGCTATAAATTTTAGTTCTATCTTAAGAAAATCTGTTCATTTTTTTCCCCGAGGTTTTTGGATTTAAACCATGAGAGTTCTGGTTCTCCCACCCCTTCTCACACAGAACAGCATGGTCTTCTTTTTATGCCTGGAATGAAGTCTTCACACTGCCACATACAGGGAAGGTCCCCAAGTGGCTTCGCACATGCCTTCTTCCTTTAAACTGGATTAGAGTTGGCTGAAGTACAGATTTCAGATCTGATTGTCTTTGGGTGCGTATCACAGAGCGCAGTGGCTGGCATGCAGAAGTGTCCCATTAGCGGCTGGCACACAGAAGTGTCCCATAACTTTAGCTGCCCTGGATTTGTTACAGTTTCCCATAAACGAACTGAACGGGGTGAATCCCAGTCCTGCTTGGTCTTTCGGGAGCCCGAGCTCCCAGCCCTGTCGCCCCGAGGTCCAGAATTACTTCTGTATTGGTATGCAGCTGGCACATCCTATTTCTCTTCTTAAATCCAAACTCAATAAATCATCTGTTTGTTCTGGCATTCCAGATCACTAATTGCTATTCCTGATTTTGTTTGATATGTTTGACCTGGTGTTTTGGAACTAACTCTTAATTGTGTTTTTATTTAATATGGAAAGCACACATAAAGCAAGTGCAGAAGGAGTGCTATATAAATGCAAATTTTTCATATCTCACTCCAGATCTCAGAGACTTACCAAACTTGGTCCTATTCTTGAGGGAGTTTCCCCTCTACAGAGCTTAGAGCATCAGCTTCCCTTTCTCCTCAACATAGTTTTCTTAAAAGCTAGACCAATGAGAAGGTATAACTCCCGTCATGTGCCAAAACCACCAAAATTCTACAAAACTTTGCACAACATGAACAAACCTCATACTGACTATGACTTTTCGTAACTCTCGCTTTTGTGAGTTGATTGAACATTTTACACGTAACTTTTACATTTAAGTATCACTGTACCTATGATGGCGTTATTTCAAAGTTTAAGTTTAAAAGGATTTTTATTTTAAATCAATCAATCAGTCTCTCTCTCTCTCAGACAGAATAAAATCAGCATTACAAAGCTATACCATTACTCGGAAGATAATCAGTACAATTTGCAAGGCTCCACTGAAACTTCTCATGATAAGGTCTGGGTAACAAATGGCCCATTGGGGAAAGTATTCACCACAAACATTAGGACCAGAGAACCTACATAAACCTGACTGGATGATTTATCTGTTGTCCCAAGGCAATGGGAAATGGAAACAGGAAAAGCTCCGGAAGCTCCTGGTAGCTAGTCTGGCAGATAAAGAGACCTAACATCTGATATCCGAGGTTCTCTTCTGACCTTGAGTGTCAGTCTCATCCTCACCTTCCTTTTACACAAAGCTTCGTAAAGAGAGCCACTGTGTCTTTCTAAAAAGGAGAGTTAAAATTTCAAGATACGCTCAGTCCATGTCAGAGTAATTTAAACCCTTTATATCACAGATACCATCAGAGCTAAGTAAAACATTGATGACTTAGTAACAAAATAGCTCTCGACTTGTGAATTGTTGCATTCTGAGGCCACACTTGTACTTACCGACTCTCTTCTCAGACAAGCTGGTCCCCGCCCCACATAAGCGATTAGTGCTTCCACTATCCTGGGTCTGAATTTTGAACTTGTCACCCTAGCCTGTTCCTCTGGCCACATTCCACACAGCTCTCATGACCCCCAGCTCTTTATGTTGCTCATTCTTTCCCTTTCTGCTTTCCCCTTCTCTAGGCTTGACCCTCTGATTCTCGTCCTAGCGGTGGCCTTGATCTGCTCTCAGTCTATCTATACCACAATGAAAGAGTGGATTTATGCTCAGTTCTTCGTCACTGACTTCACCCTGCTCTGCTCTGGAACAGTCTAATAGGTTATACATGTCTGCAATGTGAACAGCATATTTGGTTCTCATCACTAGGGACAGAAAAGGCTTGTCTTTCAGGAATCTTTCTATCTTTGATGGTTTCATAACATTCTTTGTACAGGAGCTGGTCATGGAAATAACTAATATCTCCATTTGGGGTATGGCTGAGCCAAATGAAATGCTTCAATCTTATAATGAAATCCCTGTCGATGTTGGAGATGAAAAGAACTGTCACATTAAGAATGATATTGCTATTGCATATGCACATGTCACCATGAGACTGAACTGACTTTTTCTATCCGTGGCCTCCACTAGACACAGTCTAAACCACAGCGAGAGAAATGATAGATGTGAAGTGAAAATCCAATCTTTGCTCACTCTGGGATAGAAACAGAAATAGCGGTAATGACAAGTATGACCAAGAAACGGTGAAGGGGAGACAGGGGGTGAGGATGATAGGAGTGATCACAGGGCCAGGCTCCAAGTGGGGAAGCTGAGACCTTAATGCACCTTAACCGGAAAGACCACAGCAGACACATACACTGCAGTGTGTGAAGATCAGAAAGAATGTCTAGAAGAATGAATGGGACAGTACATCTTCAATGCCCTGACTCCAGAGGCTGAGGCAGGAGGATTCAAATTTCAGGGCAGCCTGGAAGTTTTGCAAAATCCTATCTCAAAATAGAATTCTCATGAAGGGCAGGGGAGGGGCCGAGAGAGGGCCCAGGAGTTAAAAACACTTCTTGCTTTTCTAGAGGACCTGAATTTAGTCCTCAGCACACCCACTAAACATCTCACAGCCACCGGATCCTATCTTCTGGCCTCCATAGGTGCCTACCTGCACATCAACGGCATATACTCGTGCAGACAAATACACATGCATATAAATAATAAAAATAATAAATAGCTTTTTTTTTTAAGGACTGAGGATGATCTTGGAGTACTAGAGCCCCCGCCAAAGGTACTGGCTCCAATGTCTAGTGTTGAAGATACGGTAGAGAGAGAAGAAAAGAATGTGAGGAAGTCAAGGGCGACGATCCAGGAGGTCAGTGAGAGGTGGAAGGCAGAGCCTTTACTGGGCCACTGGGGAAGCTCAGGCCCCACCACCTGTAGGGGTCAATCTCTAGACCCATGTAAAGTAGGTGGAGAACCAATCTTTCAAAGGCTGTCCTCTAACCTCCTCCATGAGTAAGCGCACACAAAACAGTGAGATGAGATAAAATACTCTAACCAGCCCTGTTAAAACTCAGAGCGCTGCATCCACATAGGACGGGAATGAGCTGATGACTCTGTGAGTCTGGATTTCCCTGTCAGCAGACAGAAGAGCAGGTCGGGCGGTGAGGGCGTGGGGGTGGTGTGTGGGGGGGAGAGTCGAATATGGGAACCACAGAAAGCACTCCTGTAGACGGTGAGAGGCAAATGACGTCATGCATACAGACTGCTTAGCCAAGGGCCTGGCACCAAGAAACCATTAAACAAATGGCAATCAATATGACGACAGTAATCAAGGGCTGAAGTAATAAGTGACATGAAAGTGACCGCGTGAATTCCTCCTGGTTTTTTTTTGTTTTTGTTTTTTTTTTTAGCTTTGTTTCCATTTATTATGTAATGTGGTGGAGGTTGTACATGCCTCAGCATGCAGGTGGAGGTCAGAACAATTTGTGAACATGAACGCCTAGAAAATGAACTACAAGTTAGCCTAGTAACCTAGTGAGCCAATGAAAGCCTGATTCAGGAGTAATAAAGAACTGAGTCTCCGTCGAACTTCAGCCCATTACATGCAGGTGGCCAAGGGCTCCAAGATCACCAGCCGTTCTCAGCACTAACAAGATCACCAGCTTCCTCGGCTCCACCTCCTGGACCACGTTTCTATGCGGAAATACCTTCCGACCACAGTGCAGGAAGAAGAGCTCTGAGCCTGTTCTGGTGGATGCTCAACTCTGAATGGAAAACACAGGGAATGTAGAGTTACGGAGTTAGATTCGTTGTGGTCTTCTCATCACACCTGCCTGAAGCTGGGTGTGAGACTGGCCTTGCGACTGACAGCTAATGGAAGCTCATTCCTCAATAACTGGCTATGCCGTTGGTTCAGAGACACAACGCCTGTGTCCTCGACGTGACTTTCCGGAACTGTGCCTAGGAACTGCCTGGTGGCGCGCCAAGGCGCTTAGCCACTGTAGGGAACTGTGGGAAACACGATGCCCATGTCTTTGTCCCTTAGACCCCGTCGAGTCCTGCTTCCCTTTGGATTAGTACAGCCACAGTGCCAGCACCTCTCTGAGTAACTGGTATTCTAACTCATGGAAAGGATGTTAAGCGGAAGCCCACTTTTCCTTTTGACCTTTGAAGTCAGAACTAAATTGAGCAACAAGGTCCCTTTGTTGTTCATTAATCACCAAAGATAGATTCTGCCTAGTGTGATCTCAACATTCGACCTAGTAGACCAGACTGAAGGCCAGGAAACCAAGCAATACGTAACTGAACGAAGTACTGA